>NW_004524641.1:5854855-5860859 GCF_000260255.1 Octodon degus | reverse complement strand
ATACTCCCAGGCAGAATCTAGACCTGCTTGTCTTCCCAATGAAGTTGTGATACATTCTGTGGTTTAACTTTTCGGGCCTATTATACTAAGCTGCAAAATTAATGAGTTTCAATAAGACCAGCACAATGCTTTCTTTTTTTTTTTTTTTTTTTTTTTTGGCGTACCAGAGATGGAACTTGGGACCTTGTGCATGCCAGTCAGGCGCTTATGCTACTAAGCTGGCTCCCCAGCCCAAAGCTGAATTTTAAAAAACTAGTTATGTATTTGAATTTTTCTTTTTTCTTTTTTCTTTTTTTTTTTTTTTTTGGTGGAACCAGGGATTGAACTCAGGCCCTTGAGCTTGCCAGAGAAGTGCTTATTCTACTGAGCCATCTCCCTGGCCCCTTGAAAATTTTAAGTAGCACAAAAAACTTGAGATTATATTGATAAAAGCCAAACTAATTGTTTTTTTGGTTTTTTTTTTTTTTTTTTGCGGCACCGGGAATTAAACTCAGACCCTTGCGCTTGTCAGGGAAGAACTTATTCTACGGAGCCATCTCCCCAGCCCCACTAATTAAGGTTTTTAAAAAGAAAGTGTTGAAGAAGAAAAGGAACAGTGGTATGTAGGGAGAGTAAAAACTGTGAGGATATGTACAAATGAGCCAAATTAAAAAAAGACAGAATAAGATATTTAAAAATAAACTTTGAAGACCAAAAATCTGTTGTATCATAATAATCTGAAGGCTAAAGGGCACCATCATCAGGGTTAGGGAGCTCAGAACTCTGGATAGATTTTGACAATGCATACTTGAAATAGGTTCCAGAAAAAGAGTTGGAACTTATTGTATATGTATTTGCTGCTCTTTTATGCTTATAAATTTTACCAGAACAAACGTAGGCATTAGAGATTAGTGGCACATTTATATTAGGAAATAAAGTCTCTAAGTTCTTTTGACATCTCATGACAACTCTCATGCTATGGAAGGTGTACTTGCTTTTAAGCAGCACAGACCATCTTCTGTTGGCATTAAATAGCTCATTCTACTCTAAGTCCTCACTGCACTGTTGCCTCACTTCAAAAGGCTGTTGACTTGCAGGAGACCTCTTTTTGATCCTGAAGGCATGAAATCAAAGGTCTTCTACAGGGCCTTCCTGACCCTTGGCTCTTAGCCATTCTAAGTTTCCTTTTATAGTTGCAGTGTGAAATACCAATAATTCATTTCACTCTCAAAATAACTCTGTGAGGTGCTGCAACCCAGTTTGATAGGTAAGGAAACTGAGGATTGATCTAAAAAGCAATTAATTTGCATACGGTAGAGTTACAGCTTTTCAGTTCTGTAGGACTCTAGGATGAGCCCTGAGACACACCTCGTACACCTCTGCCTATTCTCTCCCTTCTTCACCTTCCTCTGGCATTGCCTCTTGGTGTCTTCAAAGGGAAGTTGTGCTGATAGTGACTTAAAGTGAGACCTCAAGGAAAAGTGCCATGTGACTTCAGAGGGCTTTGACTCTGGGCAGAAATTGAGTGCAACAGGAAAGAACTCAGCTTTTCAGACTGTTTGTGTCAGTGGGTACAAGAACCTAATCCTGTAGAAGGTGGTGTGGGGGAGAGGGGAACAGACCTCAATGTCCATTCATGATACAACTTACCTGTCCATAGGTAGGTGCTATACAGGGAGCTGTACAATAGAACAAACACCAAAATTTGTCCAACAAAACTTTTTTCTTTAACAAAATTCCATATCATCATTCCAGCACAGACAATAGACTAAAGAAAAAATTATTAAAAGACTGTAAATAGTGAAGAAAACCATATGATTCAATACTATCACAGAAAACTAGCTAGTCACACTCAGATACATTTCATTCACAGAAAATACAATTATTCATTTTAAATTAACACTAATTAATTGTTGCATATTATTATACTAAAACTTCAAGATTTATGATAAAACTCATTTTTATACAAAGTCTATAACCTATTCAACTGAAAAAGACAACAAACACATTCTTTTTTATGTATTTAGTACAGGGCCTACAGGGTCTCACTACACAGGTTGGACTTGTAGTGATCCTCCTGCTTTCAGCCTCCCAAGCACTGGGATTACAGGCATGTGCCACCACACCCAGTCTCAATCACTATCTCAGTGTGCCCTGGGGGCAGGACTAGCATGTCATGCAAGCGCATTCTACATAGCAAACTTATTTTAGTAAGGCTTACATAGAAAATGCTTAAGTTCTATTATAGTTTGAAGCTCTTTTAACTTGACATCTCATGAAACAATCATAGATTTAATTAGAAAAGGAAGATTGTGAGAGATGAAGTTTTCACAATTACATTATTTCTATTAGAAAGGAAGAAAGTAGTGCCAACTTCCATTATCAGCCTCACCTTAAAGTTCATGACCTATTGCAATATTTAATATATTACGTATAGACTAATTGTAGTCAAGTTATAATTGATTGTTAAAACTTTTGAGTATACACTTGGGAAAAACTAGGAAAGTAAGTTGCCCTGTATGGTAGAAAAGTTCCTGAGAAAAAACTAGTTTTAAATACATGTGGGTATACTAACCTGGGCAATAAGTAAATTAGTTGTAAGCATATGGGGAAGCTGTTTATATTTCTTGCTCAAGAGAAGAATAGCCAGAGACCAAATCTAGAAGACAAAAATTTCCAAAGTTATTCATGTCTCTTAACCTATACTTATTTCAAATACTTACTTTGGTATGTGTGTGTGTGTGTGTGTGTGTGTGTGTGTGTGTGGTGCTGAGGATCAAACATGGGGCTTCACTCATGCTAGGCAAGTGCTTTACTACCGAGCCCCAGCCCCAGCACCATAATTAGTATCTTTAAAGAATCCTCTTTATCCTGGTTCATAAAATATTCCAATTTTTATTTACTTGTTCCAAAAATAATTTTTTTGGGTGGTGTATTTGGTATAGGGACTCACTAAGCAACTTGGACTCATAGTGATTCTCCTGTTTTCAGCCTTCCCAGCTGGGACTAAAGACATGTGCCATGAAACCTGGTCTTGGCGGCCAGCTCAGCATACCTGGGGGTGGGACCAGCACGGCATGTGGTACCAGGGATCAAACCCAGGTCTCTGAGACTGCCTAAGCAGGTGTTTAGTCTGCTGAGCTATCTTGCTGGCCCCAAAATGTTCAGGTAGGTTCCTGTATCTAAAGTAGAATAAAGGGCCAGGGAAATGGCTCAGTAGGATAAACGCTTGACTGGCAAATGCAAGGATCTGAGTTCAATCCCCGGTCCCGCCAAAAAAAAAAAAAAAAGTAGAATAAAAACACATTGATTCCCATAGTAAATTAGCTGTCAAAAAATTCCAGTCTTTAAAAATGAATGCCTTGTCCAGGGCCATATTATAACTACACCTACCTTTAGTGACTGAGGCGGCACACGGGCTTACAGCCAATTATTCAGGAAAAGTTTCAGCAGATGTATTTACACTAAGATTCCAAGTTTTTACCTTTTGATTTCCATCCTACTGGCTTATGAGGTATGAGATTGTCCTATACTTTAACATTCACATCACCCACCTTTTTTTTTTTTTTTTTTTTTTGGTTGCTCGAATGCCTTCAGGGCACTTTTGGCCTGCGGGCACTTTTGGCCAGCGGGTTAGGTGTGAAGTTCGAACTCCAGCAACCTGAGGCTGACAGCTTTGTGGAAACAGCCACTTAAAGGCCTGAGCTAGGGCCAGGCCCCCATCACCCACCTTAAGATGAATCTTTTTACATTCTTCACACTATTTGATTCCTTTCTCTTCAGTGCTGGGGAATGAATCAAGTGCCTCCTGAATGCTAAGCACATGCTGTACCACTGAGCAATATCCCTAGACCTGGGACTGGGTTTCTACTTTATCTATATAGTGCCAAGCTGACTTTTTAATTTCTTTCCTGTTATGGACTATGTTTAGATGTACACCCAAAGCCTCATGGGATCATAGGGGCTTTTACAGAGGAGGCTGGATATAGAACGTGTGATGCTGGAATTGATTCATGGCGCAATGCTAGGCTCAAGGGCACTAAGATTAAGGATGTGAGTGCCACCCACCCTAAGTAGCCTGGATAAGATAAAAGGGGCAGAAAGACACTGGTAGGGTCCCTTGTTGCTTTGCTACCTTCTGCTCACAATGAATTGTTTTTCCTCTGTGAGCCCTGTCTGCCATGCTACCCTGCCTTGGAGCCAGGAGATTATGGACTGAAACCTCTACAAACTGTGAACAAAATAAACCTTCCTCCCTTTAACTTTGGATATTGGGTATTTTATCTCAGCAACAAGAGAGAACACACATATAAATACTCCAGTGTTTCTCTGGTATGAGGAACTGCAAGTGTAAATAAGGACCAAAATGTATAGTAGGTGTTGTGAAATAGGAAGAAATACGTTCAAGTGGGAAGGGGGAAAAGTAAGGAAAAGTGAGAATGGGGGGGGAGAGAGAGAGAGAGAGACAGACAGACAGAAAGAGACAGACAGAGAGAGAGAGAGACAGAGAGAGATAATAGAAAGAAAGCTTTTTTATGATTTTTGCTTTGGCTGGCTCAGGCTGCCTTAAGGCAGGTCTGGTAATGCAGGTGGAGGTGGGGACCGAACTGAGAACTGAGGTATTCTGCTATCCTGCGTTTGACTGTATTTTCATGAGTAGGCACTTAAACAACTGAGCTAACTGGCAGGCCTCCCCAGGAAACCTTTTTTAAATGAGGAGGGAAGAAAGGCTGAAGGGAGGGTAGAGGAATTGGGAACTAAAGAAATAAGTCATAGCATGTACAGTTATAAATTCTCTCTCTCTCTCTCTCCCTTTTTTTTTTTTTTTTTTTTTTTTTTTTTTTTTTTTGCTCCAAATGCCTTCAAGGCATGACTGGCTGTCTTGTGTTGTGGGGATGGAACCACAGCAACCTGAGCCTGACTGCTTTGTTGAAGCAGCCAGTTAAAGAACTGAGCTAAGGGGCAGGCCCCCTATTTTTTAATTTTAATTAATTAATTTTTATGTATTTGGTACAGGATCTCACTACACAGCTCAGACTCCTATTGATCCATTTGTTTTCAGCCTCCCAAGTGCTGGGATTACAGGGGTGCACCACCATGCCAAGTTTCGGTGGCCAGCATTCTGGGGCTGGCACAGCATGCGGTACCAGGGATCTAACCCAGATCTTTGCACTTGCCAGACAGGCACTTAGACTGCTGAGCTATCTCCCCAGCTTGATGTGGGATTTCTTAAAATTTACATGAATCATGAATTTACTTTCTTTTTTTCACATTAATTTGTCTGCATTTTATTTTTTTATTTCCTTTTTGCCAATTTTTTATTAGTGTACATAGGTTATACAGATGAATGAGGGTTTTTTGGGACAGATTTATACATGCACATAACTTGATCCCCCATTTCATACTTTTTTTGGGTTCAATGTATACAATGTATTTTGATTATATTCCTGCCCCCCGTTATCTACCCTGGCATCTCACTTTTCCCCTTTTCCTCCCTTCCTCTTGTCTAATGGTTTTCCTGTCATCTTTTTAATGTAACATTTGCCTTTCTAAGTTTGACTTACTTTGCTCCATATGCCAATTTCCAGATCAATTCATTTTTCTACAAATGACAAAATTGTGATCTTTTCGTGGCTGAATAATGCCCTGTTGTGCACATAATACACATTGCCTGTTCACCTTTCTCCCTATTACATATAGGTCAAAATTTTGTAAACAGAGATAATATTTGAATTTGAGTTTCAATCACTTGAAATGAGACACCTCATATTTACTACTACCTGAAGGTGGGAGACAGCTTTGGCTTAACACAGATGCCTAATGTATTTCTGTGTCCTTAAACCCCTACAAAGGGCAAGTGAGTTGAAATCTCCTTCCCTTTGTGAAAAGGACAAGAAGTACAATGAATGATATTATTAAGTTTAGCTGGATAGTCAGGGGTAGCACCCTGGAAACAAAGTCCTTGAGTGCTAACAGTGACATTAGGGAGGGTCTGCATATTTTCTACATTTTATGTTAGTTGTAT
>NW_004524641.1:5849100-5853310 GCF_000260255.1 Octodon degus | reverse complement strand
TGGGGCCTGAGACTGCATTTTGTTTCTTCTCTTTGTCATTTTGTATACCACTGTCTTCTGACCTTTGGTGTAGAATTTAGATAGAGTTATTACCTTAGCACCAGGTCTGGATCTATGAAGTTCAGATTCCTCCAGGTGTGTTGCTTGGATCTGGCTGGGGTCTGGCTGCTGTGCTCCACTTTTTTCTGCTGCAGCCATTGAAGTTGAACCCTTTGTGTCACTCTGGCAAGATGTTCTGCTCCTGAATCAGCTGGGTTGGTCTTGCCTCTAACCTCTTTGAGGGAGTTCTGCTGAAGGGTTCCACGCTGGGCCTGCGCTCTGGGTCTATTCAGGATCTGGTGGCCCTGGGCGATCTCACTCACTCACCAGGCCTGCACTCTGGGTTTAATCAGGATCCGCTGGCCTGGGTCGTCTCACTCATATGTGGGGCCTATGCTCTGGGTCTATTCAGGATCTGGCAGCCCCAGGTCATCTCATCTCACACACCGGGCCTGCGCTCTGGGTCTAATCAGGATCCCGCAACTAAATTTTCTTTCTGTAATGCATTTATTTGCAATTCCCCATCCCTTTTCCTTTAATAGTGAACATTATATTTTTAAGATCTGAAACAATACTTGAATACAATAGACAACTTCATCTATAAAATATGCTAGTTATCAAATGCTTAATTATTTACATTGAGCCAGATATATCCAATTTGAGAAGTAGCCTGAAGTTTCATTAACATTAAATGGGTGGTTGAATTTGATTCCAAAGATCTCTTCTGAACTTATGATTCTGTAATGGTTAGTATTTTTATGGTGATTTATCATTCACAAGATGATTTTCACATTTCTTATAGCATTCAATCCTTAAAATAATTATATGGGAATAGGTGAAATTTTTATCTTTATAAATGAGAGAACTGAAGCTTAGAGAAGTGGACTCCACAGGCACACAACTAATATGTGATAAGCTCAGGAATCAAATCCTGTTCTGACAAAATCTCATTCATGCCTTTCTATTTTACAACTGGAACTCCCAATCAGAGAGACAACATCAGTCCATCAGAATGTTGATGTTATATTTTAATACCAATAGAGGAAGGCTTTTTTGTTTTGTTTTCATAAGAAACTAGATTTTCAATACTTTACTATTATCAAGCTATTCTCAAACTCATACTGGGGTTTTCATCCAACACTGAAACATACTTACCAAGGAGACCAGGCTTATAATACTTATATCAAAACTAACATTCTGGATGGCATATGCCAATGGCTTAGGGTCCATACTGGGAAAGGTCAGTAACCAGGCAGAAACATACATGATTGGAGCAGATACAAATGTACTTATTACCATCCCTGAAGTTATCTGCAAAAAGAAGTCCAATTGAGAAGTCACAATCGTACTGAAACAATTAAACATTAAATACAACACATTAAGACATTCTAAAATAAAAAAATGAGTCAGCAAAAACACTCTAAAATCCAGCATATAGTTTAATATTTTACTCTTTTCTGAGAGTCCTTCAAAGAAACCAGAGGTAATTGCCCTGTCTCTTTTTCTAATCTATGCTCAACCGATATTTACATATGACAAATGTTAAATCCCCACCATTATTATTATTATTATTATTATTATTTTTGCGGTACTGGTGATTGAACTCAGGACCCTATGTTTGTCAGGCAGGCACTTATTCTACTGAGCTATCTTCCCGGCCCAACCCACTATTGATTATGTTGTAGGTTCTAGAAAGTAATTTCTAGACAGTGTCTTTGGCTGACCCAATTAAACTTATGAACAGTTTCCTTCCATATTGTTTCATAAAATTTAGGGGAAAAAATAAAAAGAAAAATTATCAAACATTGTAAAGATTAAACAATGGAACTGATCTTCATTAAATAATTTAATTTCTACATACAATATCTATATTTACTTTTTTTAATGATAGAGATAGCATAAACAATACACTTACACACTGTTAATGATTTGGTGATAATTGATTTCTGCTATTTGTTGCTATTGCTAATATGGTATTTTAAGGGCCGGCCAAATAGTTCAGCAGATTAAAGCACCTGCAAGCAGGAGCAGGGGCCGGGGTTTTGATCCCCGGGCCTGCTGTGCCGGCCCCGCTCCCATGGTGCACTGAGACAGCAATTGAGATTGGGCGTGGTGGCGTGCGCCTATAATCCTAGCTTTTGGAAGGCTGTAAACAGGCGGATCACTACGAGTCCAATCTAGTAGTGAGACCCTGGACACCCTGTAGACCCTTCCCTAAAAATAAGTAAATAAATAAAAATAAATCAACGAGAGTATTTTTCTCTCAAAATTTGAAAAGTCACACACCTGTAAATAATTTCTAGACTTAATTACAGGTACAAAAACAAAATATTTAAAACTTTAAAAAACTCATATAAAAGCACCAAAGAATAAAGATCCCAGATTAAATAACTATCATTACATGTTACATAACACCTCCTTATTTACAACAAAGTTGCTTAAAGTATCAAATTCTCATAGAAAGAATGCTGCTCTCTATGTTTAAAATTTTCATTGTCCTATTTTACCACAGCAACAATCAAATTTGGAAAGTAGTATATACGTACAATCTCTACTTCCATGTTGAACTGTGTTGCAAAGATAGCCACGCCTGGTGCTACAGGAAAGACGCCATACAAAAATGCATAGTTTGATAAACTTGTATGGTTCACCACACTGTCACCTTTGTCTAAGAGTTCCACCATTTCTCTGCACAGAAGTGGCAGCACCAGGCTGAAGAAAGAAGAAATACATTATTTAAAAACAGGCTTGTCATATTCTCCTTTAATATGTGGAATTTAAAAAGATGACATGAAAGAAGAAAGACTACTATTAGACAAGAGGAAGGGAATAAAAGGGAGGGGAAGAAGGATAGAAAGGAGGTTAACAGGATGGATGGGATCAAAATATATGTATTGAAGCCAAATATTTTATAAAGTTAATAAAAAAGACATATTGTGTATAAAAGAACATAAATATTATATATCAGTATTATAATAGTAAAGTTTTTCTTCTGTATTATTATATAATGTTTTATAATAAACAAGGAAAAAACATGCTTATCCCTAAACAATACATTGCTCTAGTGAACTCAGCATTGTTATTTTCTGTTCTTGCCCAGAAGCTGTATGTATTTGTATGCATTGTGGACATTTTTATTGAAACATCTAAGAGTTTAGCTTGTGGTCATTTCAAGTATAACAATATTCTGGAAATATGTGAAACATCAGGGACCATGAGGAGGATGTAATTTTGTTGCTCTTGTTGTTCTATAAATTATTTTTCTTGCAAAAAACTGAGGCAAGCACAGTGGTACATGCCAACGTTTCCAGCACTCTAGGAGGCTGAAACAGGAGGATTTCACATTCAAGCCCACATGGGCAACTCTGTGTCTCTAAGAAATCCTGCCTCAAAATAAAAAAGCAGGGGGCCAGGGAGATAGCTCAGTAGAATAAGCGCCTGCCTGGCAAGCACAGGGTCCTGAATTCAATTCCCAGTACTGAAAAAAAAATTAATGAATGAATTAAAAAGCAGGGTTGGTGAAGTATCTCAGTGCATTGGCCAAATACTGCTGTTAAAAAAAAAACAAGGATAAAAGTTGTAATTATATTGCCTTCTTGCTTCCCCTATTAGTTCACTGAAATGTTAAAATAAAAAAAAATTGACAATATAAGAACTTTTTAAAAAAACTATCAAATACCTTATAATTTTTATTTTGATTCAGTTAATAACAATGTGGCTCAATAAAATTCCAGCAGAAAAAACAGTTCTTATAGTTGGTTCTTTTTCTTTGTAAGTAAAAAAGGTTTAGTCCTGGGAAATGGAACAACAAAAGTGGAACAGAAAATTAGTGAAGCCTAGATCTGGTTAAGAGCCAATGACTGGACAGATTGCTCCAGATTCTATAGATAGAGTATGACACCAGGAGCTAAGCAAATACAGCTCTACTTTACAGATATCCAAACAGCACTGATACATGGTCACAGCAGCACCTATAGATGCTCTGGTATGGAGTCAAGAACAACTCTATATGCACATTCTTCATTAAAAAAAGAACTAAATGGCAAGGCATGGTGGCACACACCTGCAATCTCAGCATTAAGGAGGCTGAGGCAGGAGGATTACTAGTTTTCGAAGCCAGCCTGGACTACATAGTAGGACTTTGTTTCAAAGATCAAAAAAAAAAAAAAAA
>NW_004524641.1:5847508-5848733 GCF_000260255.1 Octodon degus | reverse complement strand
GATAGCTTAGGACCAGATGTCTAATAATATTCATATTGACTTACCTGTATTTAGAAAATTCAACCAAAGTCAAAATTGCAAAATATTTTCCCCATATTCTCGCAAAGGATAGTTTGCAGAGAAAGTTTTTTCTCAAGTATTTGCCTTTCAAATACTCCTTACTCATTCAAGTCAGTCTGTCTGTCTGTCTGTCTCGCTCTCTCCTTCAAATAAGCCACCTGCTTTTATTCTAAAAAATATAAAGAATAGTTTTTTAATATAACTAAGATGTTTTTGCCTTTTAGGATTGCAATAGATTTAAATATGCTGCAAAAAATCCTTTAAAAAATGATCTAACTGGAATATCAGAAAGGTACTCAATAAATGCTGTATGAAAGTTGGGTGAAGAAAAGAAAAAAAAAGTAAAGGGAAGCCGATGGCCTTACCTCTGATGGTAAAACAAAATAACTTACATAGAGTAAAGAAGTGATTTTCTGTCAACACCAACATCTCATTTCCCTATAAATCATAACTAACCTACAAGGAGGGATTAATATTCAAAGAAAGAGTTGCAGACACCCCTACGAGTTGGGTAAACAAGGTTTTTACAAACTGTAATTCCTGTGTTAAATAACCAAAACTTACAGTTTAGCTGTGATGAGAAGAATTAGTACGACAAAGGCTGACTTCTTCAGTCTCTTTATTTTTCCTACCATTGTAAGACCAAGATAAAACAGGGCTGATCCAGAAAAAGAATTTCCAAGTCCATCGAGAAAATTTTCCATATATACAGGCACCTTTTTATCAAGAATAAAATTAAAGGCAATACCAATGAAGACCATAAATACTATTGGGTTCTGTAATACACGCAGAAATCCAAGTCCCACAATTTTTATTTTGTTTTGCGAAGCATTTTGAGTGTCTTTCCACTTCTGGATTTCACAGAAGATAAACCCTATGGGGTTTAACATCATAAGAGATATTGGTGCCACCAAATATATGTACTGAAGATATTCTGGGTATGTAGTTTGATATAGAGCTTCAACTGCAAAACAAAAATATTGATTTTAAGATAATTACCATACAAATATATAAATATGTACAAAACATTTTATGCATATTATAATTTGCTCCACCTTAATTAATTAATTTTTTCTTTTCAAAGTTTTATTGATAAACATATAGCAATGAGACAGTTTCAAATCAAATCGAAAGTACAGTTTCAACAAATAATACACTGCATATA
>NW_004524641.1:5836688-5847408 GCF_000260255.1 Octodon degus | reverse complement strand
AAACTAAACAAAAAACAGAATTCAAAGTAAAAAATCTGCTGACAACCTAAATTTTTAAGTAATAGCCACAAGACAGACATTTGTACCCACAAAGAGGCAGCTTTATGGGACTGACAAGATGGAAGTCAGATGACAAAGGACTGAGGGGAGAGGAGAAATAAGGAACTAAGAATGAGCCCTGAGTAATGGAGCCCACGCTGCACAGGGAAGGAGCGAAGGTGGGAGATGAACGACAGGAAGTTCAGGGACTGGAGGTTCCTGTGAAACTCCAGAATTAAGTGCGGCTGAAGCTTGGCATAAGTCAGATAGTGAATTGTTGAATTTCATACTTCCCAGATGATTAGGTCTAGGGTGTGCTCATGAGTCATGGTTGAAAAGAAACAAAAACATCATGGGAAATGAGGAGGCCAAGGAAACAAGAGGGCAGAGGATTTGATGGGCAGTTCCCAAGGATGCTAAAATCAAACTAGAGAATGGCAAAATTGGAAAAAAACAGGAGAAGAGGGCTGACATTAAAGTCTTCGATGAATGAGAGGAAATGTCTGGACGACAGCATGAAAAATCAGCAAACTCACTGGACAGCATGGGCTTCAAAGTAATCATTAAAACCAGAGCAGAGAGTAAAAGCCTAGCAATGGAATAAAGCAGCTCTGAGGGTAAGATTTGCAGTCCCACCTACTTTTGCTCATGTAGCATCTAGAATATGGGAAAATGAGCATCTTATACTTGACAGGGATGAGCTGGAGTGGCTATATTCAGGGAAGATTAGGAAAGTTACTAAAGAAATAGGCATAGAAAGTTGGGCTCTGGAAAATGCTTGGGAGGGAAATAGAGTGAAATCTAATGACTATATTTAATGCAAATTCAAATACAACTTTTTGGACAAGAAAAAATAAAAAAATAGAAACAAAGTTTTTATAAATAAAGGAAAAGGGGTTGAAGAGAGGAGAGGCAGATGGGGAAAAAAAGAAGTAGCAAGATATATAGCATGTACAGGTACAAACTCCCTATTATGAATGTTGTCTTATGTATATCCGGAACGTATCAATAAAACAAGAAGGAAAAAAACCCCAACAGAAACTAAATGCACTGCTTGGGAAAATATAAGCCTCATTTTCTTTCTCATATACCAAGTTCTCAAGTACAAACTAAGCCAGATGTGGTGGTGCACACCTATAATCCTAACACTTGAGAGGTAGAGGCAGGAGAAGCCCTGTGAGTTTGAGGCCAGGCTAGGCTAGGCTAGGCTGGGCTGGGCTGGGCTGGGCTGGGCTTCAAAGTGAGTTCAAGGTCACCTTGAATGACACAGTAAGACCCCCATCTCAAGACCAAATGAATACTAATTACTTCACACGCTGACAGAAGAAAATGTTCAAGAAAAAAGGAAAAAAGCGGGCTGTGTTAAGTATGTGAGAAATAGCCGAATGTGAAGTATGTGTGCTGTGGTTTGAGAGTGACTTAAAGAGATTTTTTTGATACATGTTTGAATGAATATCTATGATGACACTGGAAAGGTAAGTGGGTTGGCTCAGATTTCTAGTGGTCACCTAGGGGAGGTAAGGGTTGGTGGCTTGGTCTGTGTTTGATCAGGGCAACCTAGGGGGGATTAAACAACTCAGTTTCCAGGCACATTTTGGGCAATGAGTTCCCAAATTATCCAATCTAAAGTGGTTAATTTGAAGTTGAGCTAGAAAGATAAAAAGTGAATAGCCACTATCACAAGGAGAGATGCAATCTTGTGGGGGAAAAAAAGGTAAAGATTAGGTTTACATTAAGATAGAGTGACACAGATAGGAAAACACATTTGTTTACCTACCCAGAATATGTTAAGTTCAGTTAGTGTTGTGCTCATGACCACTGAAGTTATGTAAGTAGATTATATAACCTTTAAAAGTTCACCTTGATCTCAGTTAAAACGCACTTAAAATTTTTTTCAAAAAATATTTAATTCCTTTTTCCAGCTAAGCATATACAGAGGCCTATAACACTTGATTACATAAAATTTTATAAATTCCTTTCATTGATTTCTACATTAGATATCCTAGCTTTACAGTTCTTACAGTTCTTTTTCATGTTTTGCATTCTAAGTGAAACAAAACACTTAGCTATTCCTATATAGCTACATTTTTTATTAGATAGTCCATCTTGAAGTAAAAGATGTCCATACCTGACCAGTACTCAATTTTTAAATAGAGTGGAACCTGGAGATTTTGGAAATATTTTGAATTTTCAGTCTGATTACTAGAGTATTAAAAGACTTGATTTACCAGTTACAATACAAAGCAAAGGTGTTTTCTTTGACAATTTACAGCTATACTTCCACAGTCTACCCAAAGCCTCCTCCTTTAATTCCTTCCTCTGGAAATTTACTTTCCTAGCACATTAGTAATTGCAACATAAATCCTGATTGTTTTAAGAGCTTAAGGGCCTGGCATGGTGGCAAATGCCTATAATCCCAGCACTGAGGGAGACTAAGGCAGCTGGACTGAAAATCTGAGTACTGCCTAGGCAATTTAGCAAGACTCAATCTCAAAAAGAAGGCTGAGGATGGAGCTTTGTGGTAGAGGCTTTGGGTTCAATTTTCAGTACTATAAAATAGATAGTTAGATAATACACAGATAGATATTAAAATTAAGAGCTTAATGTAAATCTGAGGGGGCTGGAGAGATGGCTCAGTGGTCTAAAGCACCTACTTGAAACAAGCTTGGCAAAGCACAGGGACCGCGGTTCGATCCCCAGCACCACATGCCAGCCAGACCCGCCTCCTGGTGGGCTGAGCTGGCCACACACACACACAATAAATAAATGTAATAAATAAAAATAATAATAATAAAAAATGTAAATCTGAGCAATTGTTTTTATTCCTTGCAGTTGGCTAGTCATCAAGTATACCCTTATCCTTTGTTTTAGTTTTCTGCAGCACCAGTTACCCAAAGCTAGTAACGAGGGTCAATATAGTAAAATGATATTTTTGTTGTTTGTTTTTTGTATTTTAGGGAAAGGTCTACAGGGTGTTGAGGGTCTCACTACTAGATGGGACTCGTAGTGATCTGCCTGTTTACAGCCTCCCAAGAGATGGGATTACAGGCGCACGCCACCATACCCAGTCTCAACTGTAGTCTCAGTGCACCCTGGGGGCAAGCTGGCACGGTAGGCCTAGTGATTGAACCCCCGGCCCCTGCTCCTGCTTGCAGGTGCTTTAATCTGCTGAACTATTTAGCCAGCCCTAAAATGATATTTTGAAAGAAAAAGAAAAACATGTCCATGACTTCTACTATAGTACATTACTGTTCTATTTTATGAGTTATTATTGTTAATATTTTACTGTGCCTAATTTATAAACTAACCTTTATCTTCAGCATTTAAAAGATAAAACAGCATATATGGGATCCATTACTCACAATGGTTTTAGGATTCTATTAGAGGCATTGGAACATATTTCCAGCAGATAAAGGGAACATGCACGATCTTTTGAATTCTTTCCTCTTGATTCCTACTATTATTTTTAGCTAAAAGTCTTAAAATTAGATTATTCAATATATTTACTAGCATGTTTTTTAGTTTTCTTAACTATTCCCCTCTTCCACTTTGTTCACTGCTAATGAAGTAAAACAGTAAGTACCAAAAATAAAAAATCAAATGGTGACATTTCTCTCAGTTTTTACCACCCACAGGGGCAGCTACACAATCTTTTTATTGGCACATACAGTCCAGTCTCAAGAACTAGGCTCCTGTTTATCCAAATTATCACTCACTTTCCCACGATGCAAATGCTCCATTAGCCAGCTTACTATCATAGTTACCAACCACCATGTTCATAACTTGTAGCTCTCCATGCCAGTCACACCATTACCTTCTAACTTTTTAAAATCTTTCCTTTCTTACCTGAATCTTCACTGCATATAAAGCCAATCTCTTGTAGTATTTTTATGAACTACTACAGTACTTTGTTCCAAATTAGTGTCACCTTAACAAACCTAAGTTCCCTAAAGGCATCATTTTATAATTGGTCTTAACCACAGTGCTGAGCGAATCTGAAATATTTGCTGTATGGAATTAACTAACATCAGTGAATACCAAAGGCTTCCAATATAGTAAAACTATATTTTGTAACATAGAAATTGATATCTAATTATCACTTAATTTTAAGATCTATTTTAACTCTTTTGCTTTTAAAATTAATTTACATTTAATTTACAAAATTATTTTAGTTGTCATGTAGATGCTGTTCTGAAATATCTACACAGTATAGAATGGCTAAATTAAGCTAATCAACATGTGTATTTCCTCATATGCTTATTTTTTGTGATGAAAATACTTATAATCTACTCTTAGCAATTTTCAAGAATACAATACAGATATAGTGAGACACTATTAAAAAATTCATTGTTAATTATAGTCACCATGTTGTAGTATAGATCTTTTGAACTTCTCCTAACTGAAAAATTTTATCTTTTAAAACTTTTTGCAGGGTTGGTGAGATGGCTCAGTGGTCTAAAGTACCTACTTAGAACAAGCTTAGCACAGGGACCGCGGTTCAATCCCCCAGCACCACATGCCAGCCAGCCCCACCCCCAGGTGGGCTGAGCTGGCCACACACACACACACACACACACACACACACACTAAATAAAATAAATAAACAAAAGAAAACTTTTTGCATATTCTAAATATTTATAGAGCAGATGAGAACTGGGGCCTTTTAACTCGGTGGAACAAGTGCATAAAGGCAAAAGAAGTATACTCTAGTGGGAGAGCTAATAATTGTGATTAGATAAATACTTGTTAAATTACTAGAATAGGGCTCCACATGGGAATTTTAGTCTATCTCTGCTGTTCATTTGCATAATTAACGCTACATCTTCATCTATAAATTGGCAGTGCTTTTCTTTTGCTATCAATCGAAACATTTTTTAACTCTAAAAGGAAAATACGTATGAATACAGTGACCTAGAGTAACTAAAATTAGATTTATCATCATTATACCAACTATTAAGTTCTAATTAATTAATGCTTATAAATACAACTCTTGGAGGAAGGGGGAATACCATTATGAGGAGTTATATAGCTTTGAAGAACTAAGAGATAAAATTAGCCACCCACTGTGGCTCCTATTTTGATTCCTGCAGGGTTTCAATCTCTAGCAAATAACACAAAGACCCCGATAAGATCATTCTATTATTTAATGGCATATAGTTAAATGCTTCATTTCCTTTCTGTTTACAGCTCAGGCACTAGAGCATAATTATGATTAGTCAGGGTACTTATGCTATCAGCATTGTTTGAAGAATAAATTATAGGACTAACTATGCCCTATTAGTATCTTTTAATGACAGAGGCAGGGAACCATTCTGATTTGCTGAAATTAACATTCCAGCTAGGTAATTCTTGGTTTCTTCTTGCACTTGGATTTTTAAAGTACCTTTGAAAAAAAAATGTTCTTAAAAATAGTAATCTTTTCTTAGTCTGTAATAGTGCACCGTTCTGTCACTTGAGTAAAGATAAATCATTTTAATTTAATTTTATAGATCATAATTGTCAGAGTATGCAGAAAAAACATGACTGCCCTCCTTTTCTTCATTAAAATATCTACCTTCTCTTTGCCAGCATTTCCTGAGTCACTTGTAAATGGACAGATGTGAAACAAATCCTATCTTAAAAAGAGCACTTCTTATAGTCCACCATCGAAGCTCCTCTGTGAAGAAGAGAATAGGAATTTCTGGGAAGGGCTGCAAAACAAATAGAAAAAGCTTCTCTTGGGAGACAGTCTTTCTGCTCACCCTGCACAAGGCCAGAAGGCAGATGGGCACAGACTGCAACAATACATAACCTCACCAGGGAGTAGACACACAGCCACGCAGTCCCATGCCATGCCTTTCAATCTGCAGGCATATGAGAAAGCTGTTTATAGTATTGATTTTTGGTGAATTTGCAGACTACAACCTAATATTATAAGAGTTATTATTTGTGAATACCGACAAAAAATATGACACGAAATTGGCAAACATACTCAGCAGGGAAATTTGAGCTAGCATACTGCTAGGAACATGATTATTACCAGATTCAATGACATCATGTGGGACATAAGAAAAGCAGTGATGGAAATGGCTGGTTATATTTTTTATTGGAAACCCTGCCTTAATATGAAAATTAACTCATCTAGTAGGTTTTCTTTCTCCACTGTTGTTTATTTTGTGGAATATTTTTAGAACACAATAAAGATAAAAATTTTTAGTCTGTGTGAAACTATTATAAGGACTCAGTTGATCTCCTAAGATTAATTTGCCATGTTATATAACTATGTGGCATAAAAGTACCCAGGATTTAGAAACAGAAAACCTAGATTTTCATCTCAGTCACCTGTTACCTGTGTGACCTGGGATAAAACAACCTTTGTAAGCCTGTCTGCTATTGGAAAATGAGAATAATGATCCTGCCCTATTCAAATAACTGTAAGAAAGTACTCTGTGAACTATAAAGTTACAAATGTTAGTTCTATTTAGCATGTAGGCTTAGCATGAAATCATATACTTCTAGTTCACATCTGACAAGATAGCAATATTTATTGAATATTTAACAATATGGTCCTAACTCACTCCTACAGTCCTTACATCACAAATACATTGACCAATCTTACATTATTAATTTTCCTGAGGAAATAGAAAAACACTTTAAATCCCTGCTCTTTCACTTTCAAATATCGTTATATCATTTTAAAATTAACCTTAAGGAACACCTATCTAGTTTCTTATTATTTATAGTTCAGTTACCTAAGAGTTTAGTTTTTTTCTATCTTTAAACTTTTTGCTTTACTCATAGTTATTTGATTTCTTTGGTATTTTTCTATTTTGGTAAGCAAGGTAGAGGAAGGTGAAAGATAGAAAAAAGGTGAAAAGTATACTTCACTAGAATCTTTTTGATGTCAGTGGTGAAATAAGTGAGGAGTGGGAGGAGAAGTTAAAAGTACTGGAAAATAAACTTGAAAGTTAATGGTAGATTTCAACGGCACACCTTAACATTCCATATCTGCTCAGAAGACATATCATCTTAACTGACCACCCTACTCAAATAGCAATTCCTCATTCCTGATCCTCTGGATTTCTTTCTCCACTGTTTTTTTTGTATGGCTCTTGTTACTGCCTGGCATGATTTTAATATTTTCATTTATTTCCCATTGCAGTGTTAGTTCAGTATGTGCAAGAACTTCATTCTTGGATATATTCCCAGTAGCTGCTACACTCACTAATATATAATAATTCCCTATAGATGAATGAATGAATGAACCCATGGTAGGCAGCTCTTTAACTTACGATATATGATCAAAATGTACACAACTTTATTTTAAAGTTATAAGAAGTTACTAGTATATATTTTCTCAGTGAAAGTATTGTGAAAAAAAAATAGGTCTCAAGATATCCCAGCATCCTAAGTTTGATGTTTACTGTTTTATCAGGAAAACATGTACAAATAAACATAAAATTAGGCTGCCTAAAGAACTGGAAAGGTAAAATTACCATTTTTGTTCTTAACAACTTAAGATCAAAATACATTGAAAATTTGAACAACAAGCTCAGAACAATTTTTAATGTAAAACAATACATATTCTAGATGGGAATGAAAATAAAGGAAAAGAAAATTATTCATAAAGTCTCATTGCTAATATTTAATAATGACTTTTTATATGTACACTGCTTGAACTTTCTTACATAATTTAAATAAGAATCTTATTCTTTCTGGAAATTAAATTCCTTTCATATATGATTGAGAAGAAATAAAAACACTTTTTGCAAGACATACAAAGGTAACTAGGCTATCACCACTTGTTTAGGTAGATGTTTAAAGGATCCCTATACTCTAAAATTGAAGACATGTTTAAGAAAAACAAAGATGAAATGTTTCTTACAAGAATAATAATCTGCCACTAAGAAATACTTAAACAAAAGTTTGTATTTATTACCTCCTAACACACTTCAATTTTTAAGTACTGAAAAATAAAAAAATAACTTACCTATAGGGTATCCCAATGCGAAGTCATTACTTTGAGTAGCAAAAATAGGGAACAATCCAGCTTTGCTAAATCTACTATCAGGACTGGCGACCAATAAGGTTAGGAAACAGACAATGAAAAATACAGAAGCCTTGCCAATTAAGATGCTGTACAGGAAAGCCCAATCCACATTGGAGAAATTAAGTACCACCATGTTTTTGAATAATAGAGCTGGGAGTGCAAATCTGGAGACAAAATTTCCCAGTCCTTTGGCCTGTGTTGATGTTATGACATTGGCCCTTCCGGCTATGTAGCCACAAAGGACTATGCCAAAGCATTCTAATAAGGCTGGAAAAAGCCTTGTTATTGACATTGAAGGTGAGTCCTTAGTAGAATTAAATCCATGGGTTACTGTTGTGGACAAAGTCTCAGACATATTGAATACAATGGTTGAGTTCTCTTCAACAAAGTTAGAAAAAGATTCCATTTTCTCTCTTTTCTACTCCAACTGGATCTCTGAAAAGAAACAAAGTAAGAGTCAATGTAACAGTAAGAAGAGTTCTAGTCGAGAAACACTGCAAACTTAGACTTACTTACTAAATGGCCAAATAAAGATACATACTTTCTTCAGCTACCACCAGGGGAAAATATAATGGAGAAAAATAATAAGGGAGTTGCTAACAATAATTTCTTTACTATCAAAGGTAGGCCAGCTCAAAATATTTGAGTTGCTATTCTACATTCAGTATAACATGAGAGGAAAATAAGATTCACAAATACTGTGGCCACAGTGATGCCATGCAGTTTTCTCCAGGGGTTCATAATTAAACTCTGTCTAGTGGATAAGAGCATGGGGCCAACAACGTCTCTGCTGAATGCCTACTGCATCTAGATTCTTTGGAAAGATGTCTTCCTCAGGATACATCAGAGTCACTCTGGAACCAGGGGATCTCTTCCAGCCTATGATCAGACTTTAATATGAGGAAAAACAGTAAAGAATCACTTACCAAATTTGATACAACAAACTTTCCTATGCCTGGATTCATCCGTGAAATGGCAATAATAATATTTACCTCATAGAAACTTGAGGTCATTTACATAGTCCTTAGAATTAAATCAGCACACAGTGATCACTTAACCAAAGCTAAATGCAACCTTTAGTAGTTTGAAAAAGAGAACACAATGACATTTCACCAACCTACTCTTAGTTCCTTTTAGACTAGCACATACAGCAGCCTGAAAGCCACAGGGACTTTACACAGGCAGTTCACTGTAAAATTTCTTACACCCATCTGCCACTCTCTACACAATTAATAACTACTCATTCTCTTAACCACATACTTCAGTCACTTTATCAGGTAAGGCTTTTCAAATCTCTTAGGCTCACATAGAACCAAAATGCCCACTATTTCTCAATTTGTAATTATACTACACATTAGAGTGACCATTTGATTTATATCTGCCCATCACTAAATTTTAAATGTTATAGAAGCAACAGTTATATATGTTTGTGCTTACTTTTGTGCCCCAACATCTAGCATATTTAGCACACAAAAGGCACTGAAAAAAAAATTTAATGAATCAAATAATCACCTGAACTTAAATAAACTCCCTATCCTTTCATGGATGACTATTTCCTCTTAGTCATTTTCTAGTTCATGGACACTTTTTGCCCCTGAATGATAGTCTGAATTTTTCATTATTCAGGTAGGAGAGCACAAAGTGTGTCCTAAAATGTTCTAAAGCTGTTCATAGATTGTTAAAGAACACCAAATATGTTGTAAAATGTTCTAAAGATGTTCAGGAAAAAGTTAAAGCAAGGAACAAATTCTGTATGTTAATAATGACAGTTATCAGATTCCCTTCTCATTGCCAGAGAGTCAGTGAACACGAGGTTTG
This sequence comes from Octodon degus, assembly GCF_000260255.1. NCBI lineage: Eukaryota > Metazoa > Chordata > Mammalia > Rodentia > Octodontidae > Octodon > Octodon degus. Next base: position 5,837,522 of record NW_004524641.1, on the reverse strand, counting down.
AGCAACTCTGAAACTTACTAGTAACTTAAAATACATACGCACAATTGCCAAGTTCTTAGTGATTATTTTTAGTTTACCATCTAAATGGCTTTATATAAGGTAGAAAGTATAAAAGCTACTATTTCCTGAAATCTACAGTGCCCTGGTTCAATTCTCAAAACACCCACACCATGTTAAGTTCTCAAAACACCCACCTCCAATGGCTGGGCTACAGATCACTGACTTGTACAGGGAGGCGTGTAAGAGTCTTCACTATGCTACCTTGATATAAACCAAACCACTTAAAAAAGCCTTACAAGAAATCTGGTGTAGGACAAGTATTTTTCTACAATTAGATAGGAGTGATTAATGTAAATAAAACCTACAATACTTACATATGTGAAGCTTATCAAATTATATCCTGGGCAAGCTATTGGTTGGTACTAATACCTACACTTGAAGAAGTTGTTAAATGATTAAACAAAGGTATTCAATATTTGGAGCCCTTAGGACATGTGTCCTTTGAAAGGTAGTAGTAAAGAAGTAGGTATAAGCTGGGCATGGTGGCACATGCCTGTAATCCCTGCATTGAGGAGGCTGAAGCAAGAGGATCAGCTCAAGTTTGAGGCTAGCCTAGGCTAGTGAGTTCAAGGCCAAACCTGGACTGGATAGTGACATTCTGTCTCCAGAAAGAAAAGAAAAGGTGATAAACAAGGCTGGTCTTCTCATGTCTTTTTAACTAAGTTTTAATTAAATTAGCAAGCGGAAGACCCAATACTATTATGGACTACTGGACTCTTTTAGAATATTTTGCTGAGTTAACACACCTATAATATTCAAATAACAGAACTTAAC
>NW_004524641.1:5810402-5836588 GCF_000260255.1 Octodon degus | reverse complement strand
GTGTTTGTAAATAGGATATCATGTCTGCATCTTGTACAGTAATTAACCACTAAGAAGAATGTATGCAATGTGTTAATTATTGAAACTGTCCTACCGATTTGGTTTGAAACTGTCTCATTGCTATTTGTTTCTCAATAAAATTATGGGAAAAAAATACATCAGTGACAAGAACACAGATTTTGGGCCTTAATGCTTATGAACCCCTTGGGTTAATGTACTGTGCTGTTTCCTCGGCTTAAAATTAGAATAGAAACCTCTAGCAGGGACAATTTAGAGACTTGGTGAGAGTCTATCTTAAAAACAAAACAAAACAAAACAAAAAACAGGGTAATGTGGGAATAGGGATATAGCTCAATACAAAGATCTTGGGATTCAAATCAGGCATGGTAGCACACATCTGTGATCCCTGCACTCAGGAGGCTGAGGCAGAAGGATCACCATGAGCTCAAGGCCAGTCTGTATTATATAGTGAGATGCTATCTCAAAGAAACAAAACAAAACAAAGATCCTAGGTTCAACCACCCAATACTGCAAAACAAATAAAACAACAAAAACTTCCTTACAGGGAGACTGTGTGGATAAGACATGCTTAGCATATCACAAATAGACCTTCAAAAAATAGTAGCAGTTGCTATTAGAAGTTGTTGTTCTAATAATAAGAACGGTAACAATAAAAAAAAAAATCATTGTTTTCCCACTAAAACGGACAGGATGTGTTACAAAGTTATTAAGGTCTGGTTAATAACAAAACAAGCTGATCTCAACTTAGTTGGCCCTAAAATATTTAACAGGGAAGGGAGAGCTCTTTTCTCCAGGTGATGGTCAAATAGCTGTAGTAATGCCCAGGTTTAACTTTCAATTAATTGCAAATTATAAGAAAGTATCTTTTAAAGTTTTTCAGTATTATAAAGGAAACAACTGCTAATTGAGGAAAAGCCAAAGTCAACAAAACTTAAAATTTTATCTCATCTTATTCTATTTTAAACCCTAAGAAAATATGCTTCCTAAAGCTTATTTTCAAATGAACAGGAACCACGCAGGGAAGCTTAAAAAAATGACATCCAATCATTTCATCTTTAAAGCAAGACTTGTTAGTGAACAAACAAGTTGACCCATCACAGTAAAAAACTGTTCACTGGTACAAACTGGAGAAATACTATATATATATATACCACATCTAGCCTCTTCACCTCAGACTTAGATCATATCAACAAACAACTGAAATTGTAAACAACTGCTATTGGTAAGTGAAAATGGAAGGATGTTAAACTTCAAAAAGTGGGAAACTCTTAACACTATTTCTCAAAACACTGTCCTTTCGCTCATTTGTCCCTTGGAAAAAGCCTAATTCAGAGTGGCACTACGAAAGCATTCGCCCTTGCACAGCAACAGCTCCCGTTCTTCCAGTCCCACCTACGCGCAGGGGACCCGCGCTGAGCACTGCCTTCTTTCCTCGTCCAAGACAGGTAGGTGCAGACTGGTTGTCCGTGTCCGAGGTAAGGAAGCGGTGCGGAGCGCCCCTAAAGAAAAGGATCGCCGGGAGCGCGGCTGCCAGCCGACACCTGGGAGGGCAGCCAGGTTAAGGGAAAGGGTCCGCTCCGCTTCCCGGGCACGGGAGACACAGGGTCATGGTAACTCACAGGCTCCCAAAAGGGGTCAGAGGAGATCGGGCGCAAGGCTCCGGGTACCTGAGCAGAAGCCCTCGGCGCGCGCAGATACCGAGGCCGCCTTGGGGTGAAGCGAAGAGCTGGGAGATGACAGGGTGGACGCACGTGCAGTGGGGCGCTGCCCTGGAGTGACAGCCAGGCGGGTCGAGCCTCCCGGGTGGTCCCGGCGTCCTGAAGGCGGGCGCTGCGGCGGGCGGGCAGGGGCGGCTGCGGGGCAGGGCGCGGGGCGGCGGGCGCTGACCTCACCTGCTGGGCCCGCAGGGGCACCGGTGCTCGCCAGGCCGAGACGGGACCCGCAGGTCCGCCCCCGGGGGCCTAGCTCACCTGTCTCGTCTGCAGCCCCGGGGCCGCGAGGAGAAAGAAAGGAGTCGGTGCTCGCCGGGAGCCGAGCAGCGAGGAAATCTCCGTCATCTCCCAGCCCCAGGCCTCTCAGCAGAAAGCGGCCTGGCGCCGGCTGCAGCAGCTCTGTCACGTTCGGAGAAGATGAGGGGGGTAAAGCGCCGCGGCCCTGTCAGCTCGGCCCGCCCCCGCCCCGCCCCAGACCCCGCCCCAGACCCCGCCTCCTGCCTAGAGTTTTCCTTTAAGGCCCCGCCCCGCCCCAGGCCCCGCCCCTGACCCACCCCAGGACCCGTCTCCCGCCTAGAGTTCTCCACTGTAGGGCTCCCGCCCCGCTTCCAGGTCCCGCCCCCAACCCTCACCCGCTCCGCCCCCTCCGCACGCTGGGCCCTGCCCCTAGCCTCCAGGCCGCCCCACACAGCCCCTTTCCCCGCCCCCAGGTCCCATTCCCCGCCCAGAACCACACCGCCAGTGCCCCGCCCTGTAGCCCCGCCCCCGGAGCGTCCAGGCCACTCCTTGCCCTGCCCCTCCTCCAGGGCCCGCCCCGCCAGCCGGTTTAGAGCCCGCGGCTGGGGGACTTCCGGCCTCTCCTGCCGCAAGATGGCGGCCGCCGCGGGGGTTAACGGGGTGGCTGTCTACTCGTTGGTTCGGGCACGCGGCTGGCTCTGGTTTTTGACCAATCTTAGCCTTGTGTGATCCGCCAGTTCCTCTCTTGGTTAGCCTAAGTTTTTCTTAGTAGAGTATAAGACCAAGGATTTAAAACCAAGAATGTGTCGAAATCCTCCGTGCTTCCTTCCAAAAGTAGTGTGACCTTGACCTTCTGAGACAAAAGCAATTCAGTGTAAAGCTTTAGCCCCGCGCTAAAGGACCTGTCCAGTAAGGACCTGGACAGTGCATCTGTTTCTCTCGCGGATACCTGGACATATTCTCTCAGTGCACTGTACGTTTTTAGTGGAAAACTTTCTGAGTTTCTTGAGGTGAAAGCCCTAGATACAGTGCTGCACTTTGAAAACTGCAGGATCCCTGTCATTGAATTAACGTTTCGGAATGAAAAGGGTTTCAATTTTTAAAATAAAATCAAATCGTACTTAGTATCTCCACAACCATTTCTCTTTTAAAAAGCGGTTTGCATCTTTTAACTGTTCCGTTTGTCAGCTTCCGTGCCTTGGAAATTCTAGGGCAAAGATAAAGCATAATGCAGATTACTGTAATGGTTGATACATTGTGTCGGCTTGAGAAGCCTAGAAGCTGAAGTAACTCAGCAGTTCTATGTCCTGGGGTGCAGAGGACCCGCCCTTACCTCTCTAGGATGCTGTTCATTGTGTCATTTTGAGAAGTTTAAAAGTTTAAGTGATTGGATAGGGGCCCAGGGTCCTCACTTTGTAAACATACTCAGCGTGTGGGAGAGGAGGGCATGGAGATGGTGGGGTTCTCTACGCACCCTAAGGTGTATAGCTTCCTTAGAATATGAGGGAGGAAAAAATGCTTGCTCTCCTCCCTTCTTGCTCTTGTTTGTGCTCTTTGCCTCCTTGAGGTGTCGCCCCTCTGCTATGCCACCCTAACTTGGAGCCCACCGATTATGGACTGAAACCCACAAACTGAGCTAAATGAGCCTTTCCTTCCTTAACTTCGGATGTCCAGTATTTTATCAGCAACAAGAGAAAAGTAACCAAGATTCTTACTAAGAAAATTAACAGGCTAGGCAGGTGCTATAGCTCAGTGGCACATGTGCCTGCCCGGCAAGCACGAGGTCCAGAGTTAGATTCTTAGTACAAAAGCAAACAAACAACCCTTACAAGCTAAGGGGAAGCTAAAGGATGTGAAACTTAGCAAGAGAAAATGAACAGAATTGAAACTATAGAAAAGGAATGTATCCTGCGTTCCTGCTGTTCTCTTTGTTCATTCCTTAACTTCTTCACTCCTTACCCCACCCCTAGTGGAGCTTCAGCCCAGGGCCTTGCACAATGCTAGGAAAGTGTACTATGGAGCTACATTCCCACCCCTTAAATCTTCCTGTCTCTCTGTGTCTCTCCTTCCCTCCGTCCCTCCCTCCCTTCTTTCCTTCCTTTTTCTTTAGATAAGGTCTTGCTAAACTGACCGGGTTGACCTAAAATTTGCAGCCCTTCCGTCTCAGTCTCCAGAGTATAGGAGATTACAGACATGTCCTGTCACACCTGTTATCTTCACTTTTAACTGCCGCTCTTGTTTTCCTGAAACCTGGCTACTGAAAAAAATCTTGTATCTCGCTTATCAGAAAACTAAAAGGATTTGTTTAAAAAGTATCAAGATTAATTAAGTAAATTCTGAACTTTGATTATTAGGGAACTGCTAGAAGATAAGCCTAGAAAGGTAAATTAGGGTCAAACTATAGGAGGTGCCTTAGGTTAGTTTTAGAGTTTGAACCTTAGCTTTTGGCCACAGTAAAACCATTACTCTTCCCCTCCCCCACAGGATCCTGTCAGACTGATCATACTATCTTTAGAAGTGTGATCTGGAAATTTTCCCAGGATCAACTGAAAGACTGAAGGCAAGAGAAACAGTATGGTGCCAGGGGTAGTGGTGCATGCCTGGAGTTCCCGCACTCAGAAGGCTATGGCTAGAGGATTTAGAGTTGGAATGCTGGTGGGGCTACATAGCTATTTCAAGGCCAACCATAGAAAGATTTGTCAGGAAAAAAAATATATGATGACTTTGGGAAGAATTAGACATAAGGGAATGTTGGCCTATGGGGTGATGGCAGTGAAGAGAATGGAATAGACTGGAGAGATATTACAAAAAGAGAACTGATGAGATTCAATTACTGATAAAGCTAAAGAAGAGAAAGGAGTTAACGAATCTGTGTGTTTCCTCATCCAATGCAATAAAGAAATTGGGGTGGACAGCTTCTAGTATTTCCAGCTCTAAAATTCCATTATTTTATATCACTGTAGTATTTGAGGATGAAAAGAACTATTGTAATGGGAAAATAGTCTCACAAAGAGTGAATTTAGTTTTAGTTCTAAAAGCTAAAACACTGACTGCTGTTGAAGAGTTACCTTTTTCTTCATCTGATACCTGGAAGGTTAACAGTTGTTTGAGGAACACCCAGCCAGTCATAGGAGAACAAAAGACCTCATTCTTTTGGGAGCTAACTGCTCATGAAGACATCAACCCATGAACTAAAGATTTTTGGATGACACCTAGATTAAAGAGGCATAGGAGAGCAAAGCTAAACATGATTTGAAGAGACATCTGAATGAGTTTTTGTGAAGAGCAGCTTGTGAAGGGACACTCTCGAACAAAGTGTACAGAGATGGAGGATGTTTCGATAAGCAGTTACTGATTAATGCTGTAAGAAATCATTTGATCTACTATTATATCTACTAATCACTCTAAGAAATACTGACCCTTACTGTACTATTAACTGAAGAAAAGTTATACACACAAGTGGAAGAAACAAATAAGACTTAACTTTAACTTCCAGTTACAAATAATTGGTCCTGTAACCAACAGTCATACTGAGACTCCTATGTCCCTCAACTCTAGCTGACAAAAATTGGTAGGAGGAATAAACCAAGGGTCTTGACATAGTGAGAAGAGTTATTTAGGGACAGAGAGATGTACATATAGATTCCAGTGAATTTTGCTATTTCCAAAAGAGATTGTTCTGATTATGAAAAGAATAATAATTATAAAATATTTAGATAATACAAGAAGGAATATAAAAGGTAGAAACTATCCATATGAATAACCACTATTAATATTATAAATGCTGTTTCATTTTTTTCTATCACCGTATAGATTAAGAAAAATAGGATTATACAATACACATGATTGTTTTGTTTATTTTGAGACAGGGTCTAACTATGTAATGCAGGCTGGCCTTGAACTCACTGTATAGTGCTGGTTGGCCCCAAACTCACAATGATCCTTCTGGCTCAGTCTCCTAAGTGCAGGGATTACAGGTGTGAGCCACCATACCTGCAATATACATAATTTTTATACAAATGATTTTCTGTAACCTTTTTCATTTACTAAGACTAATTTTTTTCTATAAATATAGACTTATACCATCATTTACAATCCCTAGTGAAAATCTGAAGATGATCTTCCTTGAAAAAGTGAAAATTCTGGGACACTCATAAAGTATAACCAAAACTGAATAAAGAAGAGAAGGGTAAAAGAGTAACATAAACTGTGTTATTTGTATAGATCTAATATGATGTCAAGCTTTTAAAAAAATATTTAAAACGACTTTCCTCCTTCTCAACAGCAACATTTTTCCCAGGGATCCATTTGCTTCCAGAGACGCTAACTTCATTCAGACTTTGGGGGGGCATAAGTAACCTAATTTATCCAGTCAGTATTTGCATCTCTTTGGATTTAATAGTTGAGTCAGAATGAGCATTGGCCTGAAGGTACTTAAATAGAGTGGCTTTCTATATGTTTGCAGAGATGGTTGATATTCTCTTTCTTACTGGATAAGAGGAAGATGTTGGCAGCCCTCTTGGGACCATGAGGAAAGCTAATCATAGAATGATACAAGGGAGCCACAGCAGAGAAAAGGAAATAAATGGGATCCTTGATACCAGAGTGAGTTGTGAGATGAAGCCCAACCTTATCAGTCTGTGAATTATTTTATTCATGTGAACCAATCAATGTAAAAGAAAATGCTAACAATGATTATCTCTTTGTGATAAGAACATGATTTTTTCCTGTGGGGAAAAGTTCTCAAAATTTTATTTTCGTTTTAGCATTTCAAATTAAAAGTTATACACAGGAGGACTTTATTCCTGCATCTTCTCAATCGTTTCTTCCTTGTATTTGCCCTTTTCCTTTCTTACTTGACAAGACTTGGCTTTCCGTTCCAGGATCTTTGTGTGGTCTTTGTCTAGCTTTGGCCTGGTGATAACCACCTTACTGGAGTGAATGCCCACGTGGACAGTTGTGCCATTTGCCTTTCCCGCTGCACCCGTTCAATGTAGATGACATACTTCTTCCTGTAAACCTGGACTACTTTGCCAATCTGCTGACCTTTATAGTGTCCTCGCATAACCTCAACTTCATCATCCTTTCGGATGGGCATAGAGTGAACATTGTGTTTCTGTCTCAGCTTTTTGGAAAGAGGAGAAGACATAATTTTCCTGTGAATGTGGGAAGGCGCGTTGAAATGTCTTTTAGGGTTTTTACTTTGGTCTGAAGTCACAAAAGGATTAAACTTCATTTTGGCCGCTGCAACTCCAGCAATGGCCACAAAAGGAAAGAGCTCTCAAAATTTTATAAAAATTATATATTAATTTTATCAGGAAGAAGTGAAAATGTGAAATAAGTCACAAGGTGTATATTTTAGTTATATGTAAGTCACAAACAATGCCTACTACAAGTAGGTGTATAAGATTCACCCATAAAGTAGAACAATTTAAAACACTGGTACAGTAGAATACATAATCTTAGAGAAGACATAGGCCTTGTGTTTGCTAATCCTTGTATCCCTAACAATTAGACTAGTGCTTTCTCTGACGTATTATGTAAATGGCTTTTGAATGATTGAATAAAACAGAATTACTTACCAGCTATACAGGAAGTGGAAGTATACTTTTATTTAATGGGAGCTAGGTGATATAAACAACTATGGTATGCTTTTTTTACAGTAACTAGATTTATTTTTTCTAGCTTTTCATGTGGGCTATGTTTATAGCCTTATTTAGATATTCCTTCAAGTTGTTGGCTTATTTTTATCATTGTAAATGCTGTAATTTAATAATTTAATTTCTGTTATTAATATAAACCAAGGTCTAAAATTATTTTAGTTAGTATATAACTATATATATAAAACTATATATATATATATATATATATATATATATATATATATGTGTGTGTGTGTGTGTGTGTGTGTGTGTGTGTGTGTGTATTTTCATCAACACCCAGTAGGTCTTATTGCTTTTCCCCTTTCAGTTTGCTATATTTGTCTTAGTCACCTTCCCTCTTGTTTAGATACAATACTGGACACTTGCAGTTGAAAAGAGGCAAGTTTATTTTGGCTCACAGTTTTCAGAGGATGCAGTCCATAGTTGGCTGGTTCCAAGGAAGAAAGGACAAGGTAGAAAGATCTGGCAGAGGAGAGCAGCTTGCATCATCACCATCAGAAAGCAGAGAGAGAAAGGAGGAACTAGGGAGAGAAATGTCATCCCAGGTCACATTCCCCAGTGACTCTCTCCTTCCCATCAGCCCTGCCACCACACATGCAAATTTTGGAAGATATTATTTTAATGAAAAAATAAAATAAAGTTTCATAGCAAAATAAGAGTCACAATAGTTAACATACTGTATATCATTGTTGACCTAAACCATAAAGTTATTGAAATAGTCTCTCCTATTCTGTGGAACCTAACCATCTTACCTGGTTATTGATCTTCCTAATCTCAGATAAACCTCAAGAGTGGCTGAGTAAGCAGATGCTTTTGTCTCGAGCAGCACTGAAGAAAGTCAAATGGAAAAGCAAAACAGGTTATGAAATTACAAGTTAAGTTACTGACTTAGACAAGACAGGGTGCAGAAACCATAGAACAGAAACATGCTAATTTGGGAGCCAGCCAAACTGTTTTAAGACTTCGCTTCTTCACACTTGTGGTTTGGTTTCAACCACTGTTTTTTGAAAGGCGAGAGATCAAGAACATGAAAATAAAAGCCAAAAATGTACACTTGTTTTTATTACTTGTTTATTCATTTAAAAGTGAGCTCACTGACAAATTTAATAAGCAATCTTTGAAGTCCTAAATTTTGTTATGACTGCAGAGCATTTTCTAATTTGAATATTGAAAGACTAAAGCTAACCAGCTTTGTGTAATGGAAAGAGGAAGTGGAGAAAACTTGATTTAACCTTGACTTTGGATTTAAAAGATTTTTAATGGCTTGTAGTTAGAACATGGTGTAACTCTTGAACAAATAATTTAAAAAAGGAAAGAAGGATCTCACATCTTTGGCCCAAGAATTAAGCCCTTATTTCAAGAACATGCTTCTAGTAGAGTATATATCCCATAGACTCCAGTTTCTTTCCTTCCATGACGGGGTAGGTGTTCTACATTGATTGCTAGAAGTATCCTCAGTGTCTAAAAACATGCTTACCAGTTCTTGGAATAGAAGCTAAACAAGTTTATGTATTTTTCTGTATTTAGAGAATTACTGAATAACAGAAACATCTGCTTTTTCTTAGCTTTCTTCTTTCACTTTCAGCAAAAGTAACTAATGGAAAAATATAAGAACTAAGCTCTATGTGGTAACAGAGGAACCAGATTATTTTTGTAATAAAGCATGAAACCCAATAAATGATGAGGAGTTATCATTAGGGTGACATAAATATGATAATAATAACCTAAGAATTAATTCTACAAATACATAATTGCCCCCAGGATTCCAAGTTACTTAGACTTCCTTAATTCTTATGCAAGTTTTCTCTAAACCTTTATAAAACGTCTAAATAAGAAAGAAGACTTAGGACATCTACACTGAAAGAGCTTTACTTAGACCTGGTCACAAAGGCCTGGGCAACAAGTTTGGAAACCAGTGTTGTTAAATAAATTTGGTAAAATAATCTTCCCGATACACTAATTAATTGGGATCTAGGTTGCCATAGTCTGTAGCTAATAGCATGGTTAATTATATTTATAAGTCTACCTTATTGTTAGTTCTATGGCTTAATCTAAGGCACTTACATAGGTTTATCATATACAGATATTTTGGAAGCTGTTTATAGCAATGTAGAAATTTGGTAAAATTACTGGAAACTCTTTTAAAAATCATTTCAAATATTGCCTCAGTGGCTGGTTAACAATTTTCTTTGTTAATCCACCAGGCTTTGTCAAACTAAAAACTAGCATTAAAAATTCAAGCCCAGCCTAAGAATGTTAACCTCAGTACTTAACATATAAAGAACCCAAGGTTCAATACTCGGCACAAAAAAAAAAAAAAGAAAGAAAGAAAGAAAGAAAAGAAAAAGAAAAGGAAAGAAAAAAAAATTCAAGCCTAATATTTTCCATAAAGGATTAAAATTTTTATTAGAGGCAAAAGGTAATCATCCCTGAGAACAATGGAAATATTTTTATAAATCATTAAATCACAAGCAGATATTCCAGTAACATTAAGAAGCCCCTCTGAAATTCTCTTACCAACCACAGGAATCTCATTTGTTCATCTATAATTGTCAAAAATTAAGAGTGTGAGCTAGGTGCCATGGTACATGCCTGCAACTTCTGCTGCATGGAAGGTGAAGCAAAAGGAGTTTAGGTTAACCTGAGCAACAGAGTGAGACTTCCACTAAAAAAAAAGTATGAAGGGTGTTATGGTTTGTGTCTAGTTGTCTTCTCAAAGCCTCATGCAGTCATGGGGCAGAGACTTCTAGAGTTTGAGATTAACTCATGATCCACTGGGATTATGGGTCTTAGTACTGCTAGAATTATGGGTGTAAGTGCTACACCCATATAGCCTGAATGTAACATAAGAGAGAGGGAGAGACAGACTTCCTCTATGTTGCCATTGTTGTTGCTTCTCCTGCATTTGCCCTCTGCTCTTTGCAGCTGCCATGAGCTGCTGCCCTCTGCCCTGTGCCACTCTGCCTTGGAGCCAGCTGATTAAGCATGATTCTGGGTGTGTCTGGATAGGACCTGTTTCTGTGACCTTGAATACTACATGTGGTCCCTAATCCACTCTTCTCTAGTACTGTTCCCCTGCTTTGCTCCCCAACCGTGTTGATGTTCCAGCCACTATAGGCAGTTTTCCTGTATCATGCCCTTCTATTATGTTCCTTCATTGGAGCCAGCTGACCATGAACTGAGTCTCCCAGAATCATGAGCCAAATTGAGCCTGTCATCTTCTATGTGGTAGCTATTAAGTACTTTGTCCTAGTGATAGAAAAGTAGCTAATTCAGAAAATTAGTACCAAAGAAGTGGGGTCATTCCTGTGATTATATCAGACCATCTGGATTATAAGCCTTTAGAGTTGGTTTGTAAAATGATTTTGGAAAGCTTTGGAGATGTGGATGAGAGAAGTGCTTGAATGCTATAAACAGAGCCTAGTGAGTGATTTTGGTTGAAAATCAGGGACATGTAGACTTTCCTATTTGAAATCACTCACAGAAGGTTTTAGATGGGAAAAAGGACATCACTGGCTACTGGACTAGAGGTCATGTATGTTACATTGTGCTATAAATTATCTGTATATTGCTTATGTTCTGAGATTTTTGCTTGAGAATTTAAAACTAAGGGTGATAGACTATTTATGGATTAAGGGTGCGAGATTGATCTGGTAGATTAAATTTATAGCAGCTCATAATTCAGACTGTGACATGGTTACTGCTGGCTGATTTTCAGCCAGGTTTATAGCAAAAACCAGGGACAAAAATCAGAAAACCAAAAAATTAAAAAACCTAAATTTTGGTCTAGAGGGAAGCACATGTAACATTGGAACCAAAGGATGTGTGGCTGCTAAAGAGACTAGTGGATTACAAAGAAAATACACACTTTGAGAACAAAGATTCATTTTACTGTGCTCAGCCATCCAAGCACTTAGAGCCTACTGAACCCATGATCCAAGGAGGCCTGGCTACTGTTTTTGCTGACAGAAGACCTTGGTGTCATCCACAGAATGCTGATTTTGCTGGCATACAGAATGTAAAAATTGTAGGTTCAAGGAAGCTTCCATTTTGATTTCAAAAGAAGGCCTAGAAGGCCAGGTAAGGAGTCACTCAGAGGGCAGTACACAAAGCTGTGCGAATAAACCTGAAGCTATAGTATAAACCTCAGGAAGTTAGAGATGCCAGGAATGGAGAATGTCTGCTAAGGGAAGCTGTGAAAGGAGCCAGTCCAAGAGATGGGACAAGTGGGCTGCAAAAGACAAGACCATACAGGTGGGGCTTCCCAATCCTTTTGGAACTCAGTTTACCCAGAATACTCAGTTTATCCTGCATCTTGGATGACAGATATGGAGCTATAGGACTTGATATTTGTCCTTGTGAGTGTTAGTCTTGCTTTGGTTGAATACTTTTCTATTCCCTATTCCTCCCTTTTGTAATGGGAACTTTTAACTGGTGTTATGGTACCTTGGTTTTATAAAACTTGTGGGTTTCTTTTTTCACAAAAGTTCACACCTAAACATTTGCTTTGAGTATCAGAAGAAACTTGAATTTTTAAAAAATGTTGGAACTATTGAGATATTGTAAAGGGGATTATTGTGTTTCTGGTTATGTTATGTTAGGTAGACTATTAATTTAGTATTATCTTTATTTGGAACTTAAGTATGATTTAAGGATATATGTTTGGATATGAAATTCACAAGGAGTGGATTTTGGCTATTAATTCTGATTTGTCCATTTCTTTGGATTAAAAATGCCTAGTAGAATAGGAAAGCATGCTCTTGGATGTATCTGGGTAGCCATGGAAGCATGACCTTGGGTACTACACAGCTCCTCTACTCTCTGGCACTATTTCTCTGCTCTGCTTCCCAGCCACCGTGAACTAAGGAGTTTTGCTCTACCAAGTCATTTTATCATGATGTTTTTACTTTGAAGGCAACTGACTATGGTCTAAATCTCTGAAAACCATGAGGTAAATTAAATCTATCCTTTATATTGTAGGTATCATGCATTTTGTTCCAATTATGGGAAAGTAAGTAATATGTAGTGGAAACAACCATTTCTTTAGTTTTCAAAAACCCACTGTGAAGATGGTGGAGTAGTGAATAGAAGGAAATAGTCTTTCTGAGAGTTGGTATTCAGAAACTAGAATATAGTAATGAAAGGAAGGGAAGGAAAGAAGGGGGTCCCTGGGACTCTGTAATGTCTAAAGTGAGAATTGAAACCCACAGGGAGAGCAAAGAGAGAGACCTCCATGCAGAGAAGGAAGGTTCAAGTGGCACTTTTTCTTTAAGCTTTTATTCATTGCATAGGAGGTATGGCTTGAATCTGCACATGCATAGTGACTACTGGTGACCCCAGAAGCCTCCACAGAGAAATGCACCAGTGGAATCAGCAGTGGACTACAGAGACTGATGAGTTACTTGAATTCAGACATCCCTCAGGAGAAGGCAGTTGGTTGGTAATCATATTAGAGAGGCCAACTGAGCTTAGAACTCAGCAGCTGCAGGCTGGCTCCATCTAGTGACTCCCAGTGTCAGGGTGAGGCAGGGCTGAATTTATGTCAGCAGGAACTCAAGGAGCTGAGATCAAGCCACCAGGAGGCACACAGAGTGCTGCAGGATGAACAAATTGGATACCAGTCTCACAGCCAAAAACTACCCTGAACTTCAGTGGTGCTAAAAGTACAGCCTTGCTGATAATGTACACTAGCCCACTGCAAATCTATAACTGGTTTGCTGGGATTAATCATCATGGATCTGGGCTCAGTGTGCCCAATCTGTTTGCTAATGACAACAGAGACATGCCCTCAAGTGGATGTTATTTTTTCTTTTTTTGTTTTGTATTGTTTTCTTTTTTCTTTATTGTTGTTCTTGTTTTTATATGAGTGTGGACATTGTTTCTAGTTTTTAGTTGTTTTCTGTTCTTTTTATTTCTTCTCTCTTTCCCTCCTGTCTTCACCAGTTTAACAAAGTTCACACACTCTTCCTTTGTCCTCTGGTCTTGTTTCTAATCTCTTCCCCTTCTTCTATTTCTCTATTTTTTCCCTAACCCATTTTTAATTTTCTCCCCTGAAGGTAAAATTGTCATATTAAGGGCATATTTACTGTATACAATTTTCTTATTTCTTTTAGATTTGTTATATAACAGAAATATAGTTCATAAGGTTAAGTATAGAAAATTAATAGTTGCCACAATTTGTCATTTTCTAGGCTGTGTTTGATGCTATTGTTATTTCTTATTATACTACTTAGCTAAGGTGACATGACTGTTCTGATTAGTTGTTCTTCCTGATATAGCAAAACTGAAATTGCCTAAGGGTCATAAACAATATAGTACAGTGCCAAAGAACCAGAGGTTGGGCCAAATAAGCAGCAACTTCTCATCCTAATAAGTTGAAGAGATAGTATCTTGCACCAGACTCAAAACCCAAAAGCCAGCTGCACCTGGAAGACATCTCTGAAGTAACCAGAATAAAGTTCTCAACAGTAGCAACAAAGCTATCTTCCATAAGCAGTTTAAACACATCAATCTAGGAATTAAACTAAAAAAAGAATGAGATGGTACTTAAGATGCAAATCTAGACTTCCAGCTCACCAAAGGAAAATCAAAAGGGCAGTGAGGTGGAACAATTCAAAAGCTACCCACTTGAACTCTCTGAAGTGGCGACAACAGAAGTCACAATGAAGATGAACAGGTTTCTAGAAAAAAATCAAGTCAGAATAATCTCTCAGATAGCTATTGAGATGACGACTATAATAAAGGATGTGATTAGTGATTAGAGCAGATACATATTTAAAAATAGAGGAGCTTAGAAAAATGATAGAAATCATAAATGCTAAATACAGGAAAGAAATGGAATCCATAAAACAGATTCAATAGATACCCAGGAGATTAAAAATTCCATTGAGGGGGCTGTGGGGAATAAATTGTCAGTCTAAGTGCCTGCCTGGCAAGTGCAAGGACCCAAGTTTAATCCCCAGTACTGCATGCTGTGCCAGCCCTGGAACCCTGGGTGTGCCGTGCCAGCCCCCAAACCAGGCTTCATGGTGCACACCTGTAATCTTAGAACTGAGGAGGTTGACATAGGAGGATCATTGTGAGTCTGAACTGCACAGTGAGATCCTCTATAAAATAAATAAATTTTAAAAAATTCCATCGAAAGCATATGCAGCAGAATGAGCCAACATGGAGATAGAATATCAGATCTGGAAGACAGAACTATAGTTACTGACCATGAAAAGAAAGATTTCTTTAAAATAACAAGGAATCATTAAAAAATCAATCTAGCGGTTGTTGGACAATGCAAAGAAAAATCACATAAGATTGGAGTAATAGAAAAAGCAGGAGATAGTGCAAATGACATTTTAAAAAATCTGTTTGAGGAAATAATGACAGAAAATTTCCCAAGCACAGAAAAAAAATTGACATACAGTTAATGAGGCATATCGAACTCCAATTAGCCATGGTCAAAAAAATCTATACCAACACATATAATATTCAAGATCCCAGAAATTCAACACAAGAAGCTGTTAGAGAAAAGAAACAAACCACCTATAAAAGAAAGCCCATCAGAAGAACAGCAGACTTCAACACAAATGAGCAGCAAGATCAAGACAAATCTTCAAGTCAAAAGGGCTTAGAGTGAAATATTTCAAACCTTATAAGAAAATAATTCCCAACCAAGATTGAGGTACCATCGTAAGCTATCTTTCAAAATTAAGAAATAAATACTTCCATGACAAAGAACAACTGAAGAAATTCATGAGTAACAAACCAGCCCTCAAAAATGTTCTGAATATTATAATAGTAAGAGATTAGGAAAATTACAATTCTATGAACATTGATAGAATGAATCCACCTGGCAAGGTAAGCAATTAAACATGGGGGAAAAAATGGAGCCAACAACAGAAAAATTATAAGACAAGGATAGGCCAATACATATCAGTTATAACCATCAATGTAAATGATCTCAGTTCACCAATCAAAAGAAACAGAATGGCAAAATGTATTAAGAAACAAGTTTTAAAAGGCCAGGCATGATGATGTGCACCTGTAATCATAGTACTCAGGAAGCTGAGGAAGGAGGGTCATTGTGAGTTCAAGGCCAGCCTGGGTTACTTAGTGAGCTCAAGGCTAGCCTGAAACCCTGTCTCAAAAAAGACAAAAAGAGAGAAAGGGAGGGAGGGAGGGAAGAAAAGAGAGAAGGGAAGAAGGAAGGAAAAATGATCCACCAATATTATGCATACACAAGACATATTTAACTCAAAAGAAATTCATAAACTGGAAGTCAAAGGTTTGTGCTCACTTTGGCAGCACATATACTAAAAGTCAAAAGATGGAAAAAAAATACTCCATGTGACAGGAACCCAGAAAATACAGGGGTATCTTTTCTATTCAAGAGACGCAAAGAAGGTCACTACAAACTTGTTAAGGGAATAATTCCAGAGAAAGAGATAACAACCATAAATATCTATCCAACAAATGCCAGCGCATCCAACTATGCAACTATATAAAACAAGTATAAAGAGACACAAAAAATTAAGTAAACACTGATCCAATTGTAATGGGGGACCTCAATAACCCTCTGTCACAAATAAGTAGATCAACTAGACAAAGAATCAACAAAGACAACAAAATATCAATATTTCTACAGTATTCCACTCCAAAAATCATAATGCACATTCTTCTCAGCTGCATACAGGACATTATCCAAAATAGACCACATAATAGCTCACACAACAGACTTATGCAAATGTACATAAATTGAGATTATCCCCCTCACATTATCAGCAATGAAAATACAAATTAGTGGCAAAGGAAACCACAAAAACTTCATAAATGCATGAAAATTAAATACATCCTCCTGGATAACCAATGGTCACAGATGAAATTAAAGAAGAAATTAGACAGTTTCTACAATCATATGAAAATGCCTATACAACCAGAATTTATGGGACAAAGTGGAAGCAGTCCCTACAAGGAAATGTGTAATGGTGAATTCCTATATCACAAAAACAGTGAGCTCAAGTAAACACCCTAAATTTATACCTTGAGTTTCTAGAGAAAGAAGGGCAAGTCAAACTCAAAGCTCATATGAAGACAGAATTTATAGAGATCAGAGGAGAAATAAAAGCTATGGAGACTAAAAAAACAATACATAAAGTAAAGCCATATTAATACACTGAGCTGTGAAAGACTCAAGTCAACAACTTCTGTGGATAACCCACTACTACTGTAGACTGCTGGACTGTGTTGGATTGTTTTGCTGAATTCAAGCACCTATAATATTTAGCTGCCCAATAGAATACCCATCTCTGACAGGACTAAACAAAAAGAAAGGGGGATAAAAAGGAAGGACCGTTTTGTATTTGTATATACAGAATAGTTAGGATAGATGTACAGCTACTTTCACTTAATTCAATGAGAAGAAGGATTTGTACTAATAGTGTTTGGACAGGATATCCTGTCTGCTTCTTGTACTATGGATAACCACTAAGAAGATAACCATGTACAATGTATTAATTATTTAAAATGTTCTATTAATCAGCTTTGAAAAAAATACAAAGAATCAATGAATTGAAAAGTTGGTTCTTTGAAAGATTAAATAAAATCTATAAGGTCTTAGCCAAACTTTTTTTTTTTTTTTTGTGGAACCAGGGATTGAACTCAGGCCCTTGCACTTGCCAGGGAAGCACTTATTCCACTGAGCCATCTCCCCAGCCCCTAGCCAAACTTATAGAAAGAAACAAAGAAAGAAATAAAGAAGGAAAGAAAGAAAGAACTCAAATCCATGTCATTAGGAATGGAAAGGGTGAAATCATAACAGATCCTAAAGAAGTTCAAATCAACATACATATTTTAAGAACTTGTATTTTTTTTGGGGGGGGTCTTTTTGACTTTTTGAGACAGGATCTCATGTGGTTGAGAACTCATGTTCTAACAAGATGAAAAATAAAAAGTGGACAGATTCCTAGATATATACGAATTACCAAAGCTAAATCAAGAAGATACAAAAATCCTACATAAATCAATACCAGTCAATGAAATTGAAGATGTAATTAAAAACCTACAACAAAGAAAATCCCAGGTCCTGAAAGATTCACTGCTTAATTGTATAAGAAATTTAGAGCAGACTTAAAACTACTAATTCTCAAACCCCTTCAAGAAATTGAATGGGAAACAATACTCCCAAATTCATTCCTGGAAGCAAGCATTACTCTGTGCTAAAATCAGAGAAGGACCTAACTAAGAAAGAGAATTACAGATAAAACCCTCTCATGAACATAAATGCAAAAATTTTCAATAAGATCCTGACAAACAGAATGCAGCAAGTTGTCAAGATGATTGTACACCATAACATGTAGTGTTCATCCCAGGGATGCAGAGATAATTCCACATATGCAAATCAATAAATATACTACATCATATTAACAGAGCCAAAGACAAAACCCATATGGTCATCTCAATAGCTTCAGACTTGAGGATCAATGGAGCAGATTAGAAAATGCAACTTCGAATACCCTCCCTGGAAGAAAGATAGCCTTTATTTCATGCATATATCTTGTACTCTGACAAACTACTCTGATGATAATAATATGCAATGTTTTAGTGATTGTTACTCTCCTATGATCTTGCTTTGAAAAAAAAATTTAATATAAAAAGAAAAAAGATAGCTTTTTAAATAAATGTTGCTGAAAAAACTGGCTTTCCACATCCTAATGATTAAAACTAGACCCATGTCTCTCATAATGCACTAATCTAAAATCAAAATAGATCAAAGATTTAAATATTAAAACAGAAACACTAAATCTTCTGGAAGATAGAATAGATAGAACTCTTGAAGACACTGGTGTAGGTAAACACTTTATGAAAAAAACTCCAATCACACAGGAAATATCACAAAGAATCAACAAGTGGGATCTTGCCTTATTAAAAAGCTTTTGCACAGCAAAAGAAACCACCAACAAAGTGAAGAGTCAACCTACAGTGTGGGCAAAAAAATTTTGTCAGCTGTTCTTCAGAAAAATGACCAATATCCAGAATATATGAAGAACTGGAAAAAAAAAATCAGATCCCCCAAATTTAAATAGCCAATCCCAAAATGGGCATCTGAAATGAAGAGATCCTGCTCAGGTGAGGTACAAATGACAGCTAAATATATGAAAAAATGTTCAGCATCACTCTTGTTTTGAGAGATGCAAATTAAAACAATGCTGAGGGCTGGGGAGATGGCTCAGTGGAATAAGTGCATCCCTGGCAAGCGCAAGGACCTGAGTTCAATCTCCAGTTCTGAAAAAACAAACAAACAAACAAACAAACAAACAAACAAACAAGCCAAAACAAAAAAAAAAACCCAAAATAAAAAATAAAACAATGCTGAGATGTCATCTCCAGAAAGAATGGCTGTTATCAAGAAATTAACCAATAAAAAGTGCTGGCAGGGGCCGAGGAGATGGTTTAGTGGAATGAGTGCTTCTCTAGCAAGCGCAAGGGTCTGAGTTCAATCCCTGGTTCTGTCAAAAAAAACAAAACAAAACAAAAAAAAAAAACAAAAAAAAACTGAAGTGTTGGCAGGACTGTGGGGGAAAAGGAACTCTTCACTGTTGGTGGGAGTGCATACCTGGTGCAACCACTATGGAAATCAGTGTGGAGATTCCACAGACAACTAAGATTCGAGGTTCCACTTGACCCACCTATTTACCCTCTTGGTATCTTCCCAGAAGAATTAAAAGTATCATGCCACAATGATATATACACATCCTTTTTTATAGTGGCATAGTTTATAACAGCCAAGTTTCAGAAACAAAAGCCCCTTTGCTTAGTTTGGAAGGTGGTAATCAGGGAAGGAACATGAGCCCTGTGACAGAGAACTTATCCTGGATGAAAAAGATTGGAGAGGAAGATGTCTTCATGGGAGTAGCTGCAGAATATCAGTGAAAGTAATTGCAAAATAACCAAAAGGTCTCTGAGGGTCTTAAAATGGGAGATGAGAACAGCTCTGTGTCAGCCTCAGAGGCTAGGTGACTAATGAGAAGCTATTGTAAAGAGACAGTTGAAGCAGGGATCATTCTGTGAAGAATATTCTATAAAAAACCCTGAGTTTATGTAATGCCTTCCATTCACAATAGCTATTCTGTTGTTTCTTGTGGACTTTTGATTTTCATTCTTCTCAGTTCATTACAAACCGCTTCTCGGCCTTTTGGCTAAGATCAAGTGTAGTTCATTACTATTATACACTAGTGATTTGGTCCTCACAGGCCTGCTTGATCTGCTTTTATTTGTTCAATATGATTTGCATGAATGGTTACTGATCAAGGGGCTAGGAAGATCAAATGAGAAAATACATGGAAAAATATGGAGGTGGGAGCAGTCATAAAAATTGAGGGATGTAAGAAGCAGAATTTTTTTTTTTAAACAGGATCTTTCTGTGTAGTTCAGGCTGGCCTGGAACTCAGTAGGTAGCAAGGCTAGCCTTGAACTGGTGGCAATCTTCCTGCCTCTTCCTCCTGAGTACTGAGATCATAAGCATGCACCACCACACCCAGCATAAGCAGAATTCTTAATCATAGCCAGAAATCTAAAGCAATGTCACAACAATTTCAACTGGATCTTCGTATTAGAATCATCTAAGGAATAAAAATCTTTAAAATATTTCTGAGTATGGCAATATATGCCTGTAATTCCAGGATTCTAGGAGGAAGCAGGATTGCAAATTCTAGGCCAGCCTGGGCAACTTAGTGACTTAACTTAACCTTATCTCAAAATTTCAAGAACTTTTTTTTTTTTTTTTTAGAAAGGGCTGGGGATGTAGCTGAGTGCAAAAGCTGTGATTTCAATCCCATGCCAAAGTAAACAAACAAGCAAACAAATAAATATAAAAATAAAAGTTAGAAAAACATATACATACACAGAATATAGAGTAAGATGCTAGGGTTCCAAGAGATTTTCTGAGTCAACATCACTGAAATTAAGTCCAAAATCTGTTTTTTTTTTTTTGTTGTTGTTCTTTTGTCTTTATTTTTTTCAGATTCTACAGATGCTTATAATACAAATTTTTACAGCTTCTATCATTTAAGTAATAAACTAGGAATTATAGATATATCTAAGGATAAGTAAGAGTATTTATATGAGGTGAGCAGAAGGTTTTTCTAATCTTACTAGTCTATGAAGAGGAATATGTTCTCATAGGAAGCAGCACACTGAATCTGGTATCTACCTTCAGAATTCTATTTCAATAGCTGTTGCCACTTTTTTATTTTCTCCTCTATGAAGCAAAGCAAAATGAAACAAAATTGATCACTGTCCTCATTTCTTATTGTTTATATACTATGCCTTCACTATCCGACCATTTTGAAATCTCAGAATGAATGTTCATGTTACGCGTGAAACTAAACAAAGTACCCTAAGTCCCTGATTTATGAACATTTCAGTTGAACTTTCACAGGAGTGACGGGACCTCGCATTATGAACATCTCTAGATGCGAACAAATCGCGGAAGCGGCTCATGCGTCTGCAGGACATCGTCACAGGGGAGCGGCAGTGTGCTCATGCATGGTGCAATAGATACAGGAGCGCAGCGCTCAGCCAGAGCCCAGGATGTCCGGAAGCAAGAGCGAGAGCCGCGGTGACGTGTTAAAGGAGTGTAAGACTCACTTTGTTGGTCTTATGAATGAAACTCATCAACATTCTCCTGGAAAAGGACTTGCTAATAAGTCAGGGACTTACTGTAATGTTTCTGGCATGTACTAGCCAATATATTTAATGCAGTATGGAGTTTGTAGCAGAAACCCAGTACAGTCTTTCACCACTTTTTAGGATCTCAATTTTTGAGAAGCAATCATAATTCCTCTTATCTTTCTTCACAGATATTTATTTTTTAAGATAATATCTTTTTCTTGGTAGTTTGTATATTGTTATTTTATTTAGGAAATCCTTCCAGGCATCAAGGTCATATTCAGCTACATTTCCGTTTTTTGTTTTTTTTTATAGGCATTTGGGTTCTTTTTTTTTTTTTTCTCCATAATTTTATTGAGAAACAAATAGCAATGAGACAGTTTCAAACCAAATTGGTAGGACAGTTTCAGTAATTAACACATTGCATACATTCTTCCTAGTGGTTATACATTTCCTTCTGAAAGGTGGATGTCTTTTAAAATTATTCTTGGTACCATTTTTCAAATTACAATTTGTTATTAGTCCTACTGTAGATCCAAAGTGTAGGAAGTTCCTGTCCAATGCAGAGAAGGGGTTTCTGTAGCTCATGCTATAGTCTGGATAAAAAGAACCTCAATGTAAAATCCAATAAAGTAGGAATGTACAAAGAGATTTAAACACCTACAAAATGTGTTCAAAGGAGGTAGCATGATGGTATAAGCTAATGGAAATAGACATTATCTTAAAGTTCTTGTATTTTCTCCCATACTGAGATGATAAGGCCTTGGCCTGTGTGGCTAAGCATATCATGTATTTGTCAAAGGTCTAGCAGGGATATGCTTATCATGTATCCAGGGCCTTGAAGATGTCCTTCAGCAAAAGTCACTTCACAGTTCCATGTTAAGTCTAATATAAACAAACCACTTCAAAGGGGGAAATCTCTGGATGAAATTCCTGAAAGGTGTTCCTGCAGCTGAAGCCTGCCCTGGCCTCTCACAACACCTGTTCCCTTGGGTCCTTGAACGGGATGCTGTATTTTAAGCTCTAGCTCTTACCTCACTGCTCTCTGAGTATTTGTCCCCTACTGTCTTCTTATACCTGCCCCCAGGGCTGCACTAGGTACCCACTTGTACCCACATGGCATTAGCTTGGCTCACTTATACACTATGCTCTAGCCCATCAGAGCCAGGACGCCACCATATGGGGTCCCCAGCCTAGGCTCTCTCGAGCTGTTGAGAATAAGCTTCCAGCCACAACTTTGCAGCTCCTATCTGCTGGAGACTATTGCCTGTAGTGGCAAAGCCAGACCTTCTCCTCTTACTCCTGTGGTCTGATTGAGAATCGTCCTAACAGAGGAGGCAACTTCAAGGGAATAAATGGTCTATTTTCAAAGCCATGGCTTGTGGTAAGCTCACCTTTGTGAGTGAGCCTATATTCATTTCTTTTACCTCTTAACTCTTGAAGAATTGGGTGGGTCCAAGAGATGACTTTTCTCTTCCCTAACAACAGTTTTTTCTGCTGTCTAATAAGCATCACTACAACCCCTTTCAGCTTATTATGGGCCCCTGGATTGTGAGGATAAACCCACAGAACTGATTTCATTGCCTTTTCTGGTGTGTGTGTGTGTGTGTGTGTGTGTGTGTGTGTGTGTGTGTGTGTGTGTTGGGTGGTCCTTTCCTTCCTACTATACTAGGTACTTTCTTCCCAGGTTTGCCTCATCAGTAGAAAGACACAGCCTGACACACTCCCAGATTCTAGCCCAGGAATTTGATGCCCTGACATCTTACATATGACCTTCAATCACTGGCTCCATCTGCACCATGCTGTGAGCTCCCAAGTAGTCAGCATTCTAGAGCAAGGCAAGATTTCTGTCTCAGAAGGCAGGCTGCACACATCTTATCTGTCACCAGATGTTCTGCAGCAGCCTGGGGCCTGGCCACTGTAGAAGCCATTGAGGTGTAGGTTCAAAGGGACAAGGGGATGGAGCTCTTGCAATAGGGATGTGGTCCAAGGGAACAAGGGTGATGGGTGAGCAAGAGAGGAAGGGGAAATGAAAGGAATAAAGATGTCCGATGTAAGGGAACTCAATAACGAAAGGGAATGTAAGCACTATATGCCTTAACATGAGCTAGGACAAATGATATCAACAAGTATAACAAAGGAGGAGGAGGGAGGGGGGGAGGGAAAGGGAAGGGGAATTAAAAAAAGAAATAAGGGCCGGCAAAATATCTCAGTGGATTAAAGCTCCTGCAAGCAGGCACAGGGGCTGGGGGTTCAATCCCCGAGACTGCTGTGCCGGCCCTGCCCCTGGGGCTCACTGAGACAGCAATTGAGACTGGGCGTGGTGGTGTACCTGTAATCCCAGCTCTTGGGAGGCTGTAAACAGGAGAATCACTATGAGTCTGATCTAGTAGTGAGACCCTGAGCACCCTGTCAACCCATACTTAAAATACACACACACACACACAAAAAAAAAAGAAAGAAAGAAAAGAGGGGCCGAGGAGATGGCTCAGTGGAATAAGTGCTTCACTGGCAAGCGTGAAGACCTGAGTTCAATCCCTGGTTCTGAAAAAAAAAAAAAAAAAAGAAAAGAAAAGAAAGAAACAAGCTATAATATGTACATAGACTCATTTCCCAGGATGATTGCAAACTGTGTGAATTGCAAACATGTACAAAGAAAGAAAGAATTATTTGCCATCTGTGCCTTGAGTGACAGTTCTCTGTGAGTCCCATGACACATTCTTTCACCTGCAGGTTGCAGTTCTGTTCTCAGCAGAAGGACTTGGTCATGTAGGAGTAGCCCTGCATACCATGAGGCATCCTCAGTGGCACGGCACACCCCGGGTTCTGGGGCTGGCACAGCGATGTGGTACTAGGGATCGAAGCCGAGTTCTTGCACCTGCCAGGCAGGTGCTTAGACCGCTGAGAAAGTATTTCTCCAGCACTGAGAAAGTATTTCTCCTTTACTTTTGAAGGATAATATCATAGGCTTCAACTTTTCCCCCTTAATATACTTGCATGAATTCTAGGCAGAGACAGAAGGAATTCTTCTCTTTGTTACTCTGGAGGTAAGTGATCATCTATACCCTTTTGGCTTCTGCATGGGTTTTATCTTTGATCTTTTGTGGTTTGAAGGTGATAGAGGTAGATAAAATTTTTTGGAAGCATTTTCCTTCTTGGTGCTGTATGAGCTTCCTCAATCTGTAGATTGATATCTGTTATAGTTTGTGTCTGAATGTCCCCCAAAGCCTCATGCAGGCAATAGAGTGGATTTCTAGTTTGGGATTGATTCAAGGTCCAGTGCTGGGATTATGGGTGTGAGTGCTGAATTTGAGATATATTAGTAGAAACTGCCAAAGATGAAAATCAAAAAGAACAAACAATAGAGAAAGAAAAATACCAGAATATCCACCTGTCCTGGGGCTGGTAGCCTGCACACAAAGGGAGGGCAAGAGGCTTGCTCCCCAAAGCTCCTTTTTTGCTCTTGTTGCTTTCACTATTGTGTACCTTATAATTTTTTTATGATTACAAAGAAAACTGTGGTAAGTAGGCTGTTAATGATGTGGTGATAAGGTGGAAAGGGGTGGAAAGCATTCTTTGATCTTATGATGAGGTCTCAGGGTTTTAGTGAGCTTGTGCCTCTGGATTGCAAGCTTCACAAGGGTCACTTGGCATTTTTCTTGCCATCAAGGTGAGGCAGGACTTCTAGCTTTCCAGGTGTTTTCTCCCCCCAACACCCCGGGCCAGTTTAGCTCTAATGAAACACGAGCAGGGTAAGTTCTGGTGGATCAGTTTTCCTAAGGACAAACCTTGTTAAGAGGGCTCTGCCATTCTTCAGGATGGGCTATTCCCCTTTCCCAGCATGTGGGGATTTTTACAGTGTTTACTGCAAGAGCCTGGTTGACACCCAGAGACTGGGTGTCATGCTCCCAGTGACTAGTTCCCTGGGGATTTTAGCTGTCAGACCTGTGCACACGGACCCTCTACAGCTTGTCTATTAAAGCTCAGGTTTTCCTACCCTGACACTGTTTCCTGCAGGGGTTTCTGCTCTGGTGAGTTGTTCTCTGTATCTCTCTGTTTATCTCTCCCCCTGCCAATTTTGGGACAAAAGTTTACCCTGTGACACCACTTCTTTGGTAGGTCTAAGATGATGGTTTCTCAATGTATTCAGTTTTTCACTTTATCAGAATGGTGATTTCCAAGCTCTCATATGTGGAAAATGAAACCAGAACTCCCCAGCTGCCTTTCAAATTTCACCTTTTTAATATTTTATCATCTTTGCTGTGTGTTTACATGTCCAAAGTATGAACATATGATATCAACTTTACTGTTATACCACTTATATTTTTCTCTATAACTTTTGGACATTTCAATTTCCCCATAATTTGAACCTACTGCTCCCCCAAGATTTTCTGTCATGGCATTTTCAAATTTCAGTTATTCCTGTGAGTTCCTGTTTCCATAATGATTTCTTAAGTATGTTATTCCCCATCCTGAAATTAAGGACATTTTAAAAATGTTCAGAATGGGGGCGGGGCTGGCACGGCAGGCCGGAGAATCAAACCCCCAACCCCTGCCTGCCTAAGCAGGCGTATTAATCCATTGAGCTATTTGGCCGGCCCTCTCATCTGTTTTTCATCACTGAAATATGAAAAGGCTCTGAGACTGTACATGAACTGTTGGGGACAACATTCTTGTAGAAAGCATTCATTACCTGTTATCTGCCTCTATGCGCTACTGCTCCATTAGAGATCCTAGAAGCTAGATGTCGATGAATTCCATATTCCTTGGCCAAACGTGGAAATAGGAATGACTGGAATAAGTCAGCCAGTTGTATCCTACCTTCTAGTAATAGTTTCACAAGTTGTCATCTTGTCTCCTCATCTCTCTTTACTTTTTAATCTGTTACCACTCTTAT
>NW_004524641.1:5807103-5808346 GCF_000260255.1 Octodon degus | reverse complement strand
CTGGGCCTGCGCTCCGGGTCTATTCAGGATCCGAAGGACCCCAGGTCTTCTCACTCACTCGCCAGGCCTGCACTCTGGGTCTGTTCGGGATCCGGAGGGCCCCAGGTTGTCTCACTCACTCACTGGGCCTGCAGCCTGGGTCGAATGAGGATCCGCGGGCCCCGGGTCTTCTCACTCACTCGCCGGGCCTGCGCTCTGGGTCTGTTCAGGATCCGCGGGCACCAGGTCGTCTCTCTTACTTGCTGGGCCTGCGCTCCAGGTCTCACCTCTTTCATCTTGATCTATGTTTTACATGTACTTTCTTGTGAGCAGGCTCATGTTCCTTCCTCCCTATGTTCCTTAATTTTTTCTCCATTGTCTCACATGCAGGTGGAAATGCTGGTCATGTTAATGTAGATGAACCTAATTAATCATCTCATCCTTACTGTGAGCGAAATGCCTGTCATATACAACTTGAAGGGAAAAATATTTATTTTTGCTCACAGTTTCAAGGTTGAAGACATGGTCAGCTGGCTTCAAGGCAGAAGACTCCTGATAGAAGAAAGAGCCTGGTGGAGGAGAACTTCCCAACTCACAGCATCTGAGAGGGAGAAGGGCCTGAGGAGCCAGAGAAGAAGGTGCTGGGGACCCAATATAGTTCCCAAAGTAATGCTCCCACGAAACCCTGAGATACACTCAGATGTGTGCTTCACTTATCTCCTAAATGTCTCTCAAGCTAATAAAGATTAACTACCACAGCTGAGGAGATAGCTCAGTGGTCTAAGAGCCTACTTGGTAAGCACAAGGATCTGAGCTCGATCCCCAGTACCACAGGCAGTGCCTGCCCTGGAACCCTGGGTCTGCTGTGTGGCCCTGAAACTGGGCGTGGTGGTGCATGCCTGTAATTCCAGTGCTGGGGAGGTTGAGACAGGAGGAGGATCACTACTAGTCTGAACTGCATAATGAGACCCTGAATCAAATAAATATATAAAATGTTTTAAAAAGATTAACCACTACATCTCCACATTACTAACCCCCTTCCAGGGACTCGGGTTGACCCTCCTCTTCTGCTCTCTGCTCCTAATCATTTGAGGACGAATCTCCTAACTGAGCTATGGCCTTTCAGTGTCCACCCACTGTATATTATTTTGCCATAACAATGAACACTTAGATTTTTTTTTTTTAATAAAGGTCTTTCTTTTATTTATTTATTTTTTATTTATTTATTTATTTTTTTAACATTTATTTATTCTGTGTGTGTGTG
>NW_004524641.1:5800884-5806915 GCF_000260255.1 Octodon degus | reverse complement strand
TGCCCTGACATTTATTTGTGGATCCTGTATTTGACTTCCTTGAGGTACTACCCTTTAAAATTTTTTTATTAGTACACATTTGTAGTACATAAAGCTTACATCTATTGTGTGGAGCTGGTACACTTCCCCTCCCTGTCCTCGTCCCCTTCTCATTTGCAAAAGATATATATCACTGTTTTCTGTTATCTATGTTTTATTTTACTCTTTAAATTATACTTTGAGTTCGAGTTGCACTTTAATTGATATAATTTTATGGTACATTTTGATATCTTATAGGAAGCTTTCAGATGTTCTATTTATGGGCCTTGTTTTTCCATATGACCATTGAAAAGAACTTTCCAGATAATAAAAAATAATTCCTTTAAAATTTCTATTAAAAGAAAACCTGAACTCTGATAGATTTTAACAATGAAAGTGATTTATGTGCCCAAAAAACCTAACAAGTCCAAAGTAGGCTAGTTTTGGGGTTGATTTAATTTAGTAGTTCAACCATATCATCGAAGACCTGGATTCTTTCTTTTTGTTTTTAAAACAAATTTTATTGGAATATATATATATATATATATATATATATATATATATTTTTTTTTTTTTTTTCACATTCATCACCAGGAATCTATACCTGTGCATAATATATCTTGATTCTTCTTTTTTGAAACCTGGATTCTTTATCTTTCTCTGTTTTGTTTTAGTCCTAATAGCTTCATTCCCAAACTGGTCTCTTCTGGGTAGCAACATGAATCCAGAAATTCAGATTCTATGTCTGTACACCATCTCCAAAGAGGAGAGAGGGTCCTATTTGCTGGCTTTCTCCAAGAAGTGAGAAAGCTTCTTCCCCAGAAGCCCCATTAAACTTAGTGGACAAAGTTAGGCCGGACACTATGTATGGGCCTCCATCTGGGACTGAGAAGTAACATACACCAGCTGGCTTTGGTCTGGGTCACATGAGCCAGGGACTGTGGAAAGAGGGATGTGATAACCTGGTGGGAGGGAGTCAGAGACCACTGCCAGAGATGGGAGAGAAAGACATCCTACCAAAAGCCTGGAAACTGAGGAAGGAAGATAGTAGAAATGTATGCGGACTAGGCAAGTTAAAAATGCTCACTATGTTTCTACACAATTACCTCAAACATTCTAATAAAACACCATGTTTAACTTTATTGGCCTGTTTCTGTGGCCTAAGGGCCCAAATATCTGCTCTGCCACCTGCTTTCATAAATAAGGTTTTAATGAAACACAGTCATGCTGATTTTAAAAAAGTATTATCTATGGCTTCTTTCACAGTATAATGAAAGAGCTGAGTAGCCATGTCCTATACAATTTAAACTGTTCACTATCTGACCTGTTCAGAAAAACTTTCTCTAAAAGATTACACCTAAACTCATCCTGGATTCCAAAGTCCCATGCCATTTGTCCTCACTATGCTAACTTAACATTATTAGCATTCTTTTTTTTTTTTTTTAGCATTCTTTATAGAGGTGCTCTCATCTGATGAGATTAGCTTATTCACCTGTCCTAACCAGTGGACATTCATTGCCCACATTTCTTTTATTCATGCTGTAGCAAACCTGAATGCTGACCTTCAGTCTTCTGTATCTTCAAAGACCTATCTTAAGTTCAAAGACTTAAGTTACGTGGAGTACCTTTTTTGTTATCTTTACCTGTACAAGAGCCTTCTTTCTTATTTTATTGCCTCCATCACACTCTGAGGGCTTTTGAGTCTGTGCATGTTGTGTAAATACATCACATGTATATGTTAGAGATTAGATATGGTATGTCCTCCAAGGCTTATTTGTCAGGGCCTTGTTCCCCAAGGCAGCAGTCTTCAGAGGTAGAGCTCTAGGAAGTGACATAATCATGAGGGCTCTAACTTCATCAATGGATCGATCCACTACTAATTATTAACATGTAACTCATTGCTCAGTGGGATTACTAGGAAGTGGGGCCTGGTTGAATGAGGCAGGTCACTGGGAGCATAGCTTTGAAGTGTCTGCTCCTTCCCTGGGTGAGCAGGTTTCCTCTGCCCTAGTCTTCCCCCATGATGCTCTCTGCCTTACCACAGCTAGTTGACCATGGACTGAAACCCCTGGAACCACAATCCAGAACAGACCTTTCCTCTTTTAAATTATTTATGTCTAGTATTTTGCATAATAATGGAAAACTGACTAGCATGGTATATACCTTATCTAATTAGATGCAAATTAAATGAGTCTTAATGATAAGAGAATTTTTTTTCTTTTCTTCTTCTTCTTTTTTTTTTTTTTTGGTATTCCTTAGTAGAACTTCAGGTAATGATGGGCCAGGAGAAGGGCAATAAATAACATTTTACTCACACTGTCAAACTCTACCTCACACATATCTAGAATTAGTCCATTTCTCTACAAATCCACAAACTAATCTGAGTCTATCTACTTACTATCATCTAACCTAAGAATACAGTCAACCAAGCTGCTTGTGCCTTGGTCTCTCCCTTTTTGGTACCTAGCGCAGATTCACCTTACATGTTTAAGTCACATAATGTTACTCTGCTACTTAATGTCCTTCAATTTCATAAATTTTAGAAAAGAAGTTATGATGGGTCTCTGCCTAAGTCTCCCAGTTTATTTATTATTATTATTATTATTATTATTATTATTATTATTTTTATGTATTTAGTACAGGGTCTACAGAGTACAGGGTCTGCAAGGTCTCACTACACAGATTGGACTCGTAGTGATTGTCCTGTTATCAGCCCCCAAGCACTGAAATTACAGGTGCGTGCCACTATACTGGTCTCAATCACCATCTCAGTGCGACCCAGGTGTGGGGCCAGCCTGGCACAATGGGATTGAATCCGGGTCCCTGACCCTGCCTAAGCAGGTGCTTTAATCTGCTGAGCTGTCTGGCTAGCCCTAAGCCTCCCAGTTTAGCTCTTTCTATTCACCAGTGGTCACTCTGCCCTGGCTCTCTGTGTTCGCTCTGGCTGCAGTGCTCTTCCTTGAGGTCATAGGCACCTGGCTTCTTCTCAGGATCCAGCTCTCATTTGTCTCTTCCTTGCCCCATGACCCAATATAAACCAGCTCCCCACTCCCTCCTCACTCTATTATATAATCCAGTTGTGCTTTCTCTGTAGCCCTGATCTCAACCTCAAAAGACCCTGTTTGCCATTTCTCCTTTGAGCATGAGCTTCTTGAGGGCACCAACTCAGTCTCATTTTTCCAGGTCCCAAAATGTTGTAGAGCAGAGAGGTACTATTGGCTCTTATGGAGCAGATGAACTAAATCATGCGTAGATTCATTTTACTTTGAAATAGAAAAAGAACACTTTTGTCCACTGCCATAGCAATTATTTTCTAAGTGCTATGGCTTGGATGTGATTTGTCCTCAAAGGTTCATGTGCTGAGAGCATGGTCCTCAGTGAGACAGAATTAGGTGGGGCCTTGTGGGAGATATTTAGGTCATAGGTGTCATAGGTGCTCCACCCTTGTGAATGGGTTAAGGCCATCCAGCAGGAGTGGGTCAGGTCTCACATGACTGGATAGTTCTCTCCAGAACAGTTATGACAAAAGAGGGTCCAACCCACAAGCTTGGGCCCTCTGTGTGTGGCTCATTCCCTTTCTACTTCTCTACTATGCTGTGATACAGCCTGGGTATCAGAGTGGAGTTTCCTCACCAGAGGCCAAGTCCATGCTATTTGAACATTTTAACTACTAGAATCATGAGCTGCATAACCTTATTATTTTATAAACAGCTTTACCTATTTTGTTATAGAAACATAAAATGAACTAACACTAAGCACCTACTTATCACTTTGGGTTTTGAACAAAAAAACTCTTTGAGATTGCATCAGCTTCCAAGAGCTACCATAACAGAGTATCACAAACTGACTGGCTTAAAACAACAACTAAATATTGTTTCTGTTCTGGAGCCAGACAGTGAAAATCAAAATGTGACACCCTTTTTACATCTACTGCTACAAAGTTAGACTTTAGGGGAGAAATCCTCTGTTCTTCTCTCTTAGCTTCTGATGGATGCAGATTGATTTCTTTTCCCCCTTGGTTGGCAGTCAATCTTGATGTAAATTAAGATTTCTCATCCCACCAAACCAAGGAGCTACATGTGACTAGGGTAAGACAAATATAAATCTGTGAATGTACAAAATATATTAACCAATCTGCACACTTGGATCTTTTCATCTTGAGTAGAAGCACACGAGGCCCAGGAAAAATGGAAATATGTACACTGGAGCAGTGGCACCCAGGTCAGATCCCATAGTTACTCCTGCTGCCTGGGCTTCAGGAGCTGCGTGTCTTCCTGTCCTGTGTTCAGCCTTGGCCCTCCAGGTTTCTATCTTGCCTGCAACTTCCTGGCTAGCACTCTGTTGAAGTTCAGTTTTGTGTAAATTAGCTGGGAACCATTCTTATCATTTGCATCCAAGGAAGCCTGACTACTACAAGATTTTTTTCTGCACTATTGCTATTTTGCATATTCAACTCTGCATTCTGACATGCTGAGTTTACTACTATATGAGATACTACCT
This sequence comes from Octodon degus, assembly GCF_000260255.1. Lineage (NCBI taxonomy): Eukaryota > Metazoa > Chordata > Mammalia > Rodentia > Octodontidae > Octodon > Octodon degus. The sequence goes on along the minus strand of NW_004524641.1, from coordinate 5,802,397 downwards.
TCAAAATGTCAATTTCACCCCAAACCCACAAATTATAAGACAGCCCATTAGCATTATTATTAATTTATGTATAACCTATCCTATTCCCAAAGAAGTTTGTCATGTTGAATTATCCTACAAAGGTACAGCAATAAAAGAATACATTTAAAACAAGTAAAAAATGTGAGACAAAGGGAAAATAAGGATAGAAAAATGAGATGGAGCTCTGAGAGAACCTAATCCATAAAGCAGTTACTGTGAGGGTCAGTGAGATAGCTCAGAGAACTAAGCGCATGCTTCGGCAGGCACAGGACCCGGGGTCCGATTGCTGGCACTGCAGGTTGCGCCAGTCCCATCCGCGGGCGAGCAGAGCCCACCACAGAGTCCAGTCATGGTGGCACACACCTGTAATCCCAGCTCCAGGGAGGCTGAAAACAGGAGAATCACTGCGTGTCCAAGCTGCACCTGTACCAAACACATAACAGCCAAAACCAAAACCACAAATGCTACTGACAGTGAAGGCTAGACAACACGAAAAGGAAAGATGCAATACTATGCGGCTATAGCTATTGTCATGATATGTGGCAAAAATATTTTATACTGTAAACAGGACCTTCTCACCCTGCATTTAAAAGCTTATATTCTCTTTACATTAAATTGAGACCAAAGGGATGGGGGGAATAGCTCAGCAACACAGTGCCTTCCTGGTAAGTGTGAGGTTGTAAGTTTGATTCCTGGTACCAAAAAAACAAATAAATAGAGATTCCCCCCCCCACCCAAAAAAAGTGAGACCATGGGATTGTTAAGTAGCTAGCCAGATGCAAACTGCCAGAGTAACAAAATGGAAATATATTTGCTTAAAGGAGCTTGTTATTAAAGATGGTGAACTCCCGAGGTATCGGCTTTAATTTTTATTTCTTCCCTCTCCTTTCTTCTCTCTTTCTCCTTTCCTCCTCCCCTCCTTCCCTCATTCCTTTCTTCATTCTTTCTTTCCTTACTCTCTTCCTTCATCAATTATTACTCAAAAAGCCTTAAGCTGTAGTGTTTTATTTTATATTAACAATTACTTATTTTGTTTTACACAATAGATGGCACTTAGATACACATTTTGTAATCTGCTTTTACAAACTGAAATATTCCAAATAGAATAGAGTACCTATTTTTAAAAACACCTATCCTTAATCTGTGTGTAAATCAAACATTAATTTCTCTTTTGTCATTTTACTGATGTGGGGCTTTCATATATTACCAAGATATTGGTTTCTCTCTTGCAGCTTTTATGAAGTGAAGCCCAGATTTTAAATGCAAACACTGAATAAAGATACAGCTCATACATAGTAACATAGTAAACACAATCACAAGCTACTGATCATCATTATTGTAATGACGATTTTCCCATTTTAATATTTATTGCCTTTCCCCCATCACGCATTTTCCAACGAGGATTGAGACAACCATTGAACACATCACAAGTGCCATCTAGTGCTTTCTTCGAAAATAACTTTTTTTTTCCTTCAGAAACGAACAAACAAGA
>NW_004524641.1:5796776-5800334 GCF_000260255.1 Octodon degus | reverse complement strand
TTTGATTCCTGGTACTGTTAAAATTTTTCTTTTGCTTCCAGCTCCCCAGAGCAGTTGGCATCTTACGAAACATGATTTCATCATCGTTATTTATGCTCCCATTCGCGCTTCCCATCTTTCAGGCAGGAAGAGCAGCAGTAGCAGCCGCTGCTGCCACCCAAGGCTCCTGCTGGAGGACTCGGTCTTGTTTGAAGGGAGCATACACTTCATTCCTGTCATCAAGAAGCTTAACATCAGCCTAGAAAGAGCAAGAGGATAAGAAAGAAGACAGGACGAGGAGGAGAAGTCAGTGTGTGATAATAAAACAGCAATATTTGATAAAAAGCCTTCACCATTTTCCCTGTGTGCAGACCCTCACACCCTGGAACGGTGCACACTCGTTTAGCTACTCTTGGTCCTACAGGTCCTGGTTGTTCTCTTCCCCTTCTGTATGATGGGTTTATTTTCCTCTTCCTCATTCCTGGAAAATTGCAGCGCACACCCTTCAGCTTCCTGCCCCGCCTCTTCCCCCTCCTCCTCCGTCTTTTCCTTCTCCGTCCTTTGATCATTTGCCTCTGTAATGTTTTCAGCTTTTTCATCAATCATTCTGTTGCTCTATCACATATGACTATTCCTCCTCTCCCCTTCCTACCTGGTGAACTGGCTGGGTGCACCAGATTCTCCTCCAATCTCTATCGATTTTTCTTGCATCTAGCTGCATGAGAAGTCATATTGAAACTTCCCTTTTCTGCTTTTAGTGTTTGTTTCCTGGTCACTAGTCTTCCCCTTTGTTTTCTCTGCTTTGCTACAGAATTTATTCCAACAACTTCTCCACCACACACAGGGAGGCAAATATACCAAGTCCTTGCATGTCTAAAAATGCTTCTAGCCTGTGAAAACACTTCATTGTATTGGTTTGAGCAAATATTGTAGTGTTCTAGCTTATGAGCACATTGACTAGGGCTGGGGGGTGAGCTCAGGGGCAGTCTGGGTTAGCATACATGAATCCAAGGTTCAATTCCCAGCACCCTCCCCCAAAATTGTATTGAGAAACAACTTACATTTAGTATCCATGTAGCTGATGAGAATTCTGATATCAGTCTCTGATTTTCTTTTTAATAATATAGATGATTGTTTCTATTTTACCAAGTGAAGTCCTAACAACCCATTTTCCATGTCTAACATTGAGCACCACTGTTTTTTTTTTAATGCTAATGAATAACACATCAGAGCCTGCACTTGAAAATACGGAACTTCATTAGCTTTTTAAAAGTCTAATTAAAAGATGAAAAACATTTTTCTTCTCCACTGCAACTGCAAGGGGAGAGGCATCTACATCTTGAAACTTGGTCAATGATCCAACAAGGTAAGTTCTAAATGAGAACTCTTAAGGATTTCAATCTTGCTGAGCACGGTGGTGCATACCTATAATCGAGCACTTGAGAGGCTGAAGTAGGAGGATTGCCACGAGTTCGAGGCCAGCCTGGGCTACCTAGTGAGACCTTGTCTCAGAAACCAAAAACCAGAAACACCCCATAAAACAAGGGTGTCAGTCTTTTCTTGTGGGACATTAGGTTTTGTGTAAATGTACACAGCTGCTACCGGCTTGTTTATTTTTTCTCTTAATATAAACCCACCGTTGGGATGATTATGTGAACAAAGACTTCTTTCAGATGTGAGAGATTTTAGAAATCGTTGCCATGTTGTGTGAGCATAAGCTTCCATGACTCCTGTAATTCTGACTTATCATTTTACTTGTTGATTTGTTGTCCTGGTGACAGTGTTATAGTTGGTACTTATGTCTCCAAGTGACAGAAACACGGGCAGGGTTGTGAGTCAAATCAGAAGAGGATCCTTGTTTCTTGATCCTTTCTGTGTAGCTCCCATTAGTAGGTACATAAAAGCCTAAGAGTCCTTAGCATAACTAAGAGTTGAGCAGTCTTGTGCTCTTCACAATCCATGGAGATACCCAGTTGCCTCAGTACCGGGGACCACTGTGACAGCCTCTCACATCAAAGTGTCTTGTGAGATTTTTCACTTCTATCTCCTGGGCCTTATTCACAGCACAGTACCTTTTCTGTATGGGTTACAGCATGTGTCCTCTCAGAGTCTTCCAGGAACTTTGGGAGTTGGGGAAAGAATATTTGACAACAGTATAAAAGCCAAAGTACTAGTTCCTTTAACTAAAAAAAAAAAAAAAGCTACCCTCTCATCCTGCTTCTTTCAAACACACATCAAGGTCCAGTAAGACAATTTCTCAGATAATCTAAATATACAAAAAGCCTCCTACCAAAACCAAAAGTATTTGCTGTATTATCATAGTACCAAATCTTTATTAAAACGAATTATGTAAAGTAATAATAGAAAAAATAATACTGTAGATAGGAAAATTTCCTAGGTCCGATGACCCTCTGTGTCATTGTTGATAGCCATCTATATATTCTCTTAATGAATAGAGGGATTTTTTCTAATGGTGTTTGTAAATAGGATATCATATCTGCATCTTGTACAGCACTTAACCACGAGGAAGAATGTATGCAATGTGTTAATTATTGAAACTGTCCTACCAATTTGATTTGAAACTGTCTCATTGCTATTTGTTTCTCTATAAAATTATGAAAAAAACCCACCAAAAAACCCAAACACCTACAATGAATGTGACCATTTGGCACAACTAAATTATACCAATAAGGTTAGTTTTAAAATGAAAAAAAAAAAGCCATCTAATAGATAATAGGTAAACAGAATGGAATTGAGTCCAGAAGCAGACCTGCTCTCGGAATTCACCACTAAGATGCCTGTGAAACCCAACCGGGGGGAAATAAAGAGCTTTTGAATACATGGTGCTGGTTCAAAGAATATTTGCATCTTAAAATTGGACCAAAGTTATCAAATTATTCACTAGAAAGGTTATACTAATTGAGACACTCAGCAATTTGGTTGAAGAGTGCTTCGTGTGTTCTCTTCGTGTAAGTGTTCAAACATGTTTGAAAGATTAGATATTCTGTCTCCCGAGCAGAAGTCCTCCTTCTGTGTGTAGTACAATGTGTTCATTATTCAAACAAGTATTTATTGAGGGTCTCAGACATAGTAGGGACCACTCTTTGCCATTGGCATTTGGTTGAAAGCAAAGTACTGTACTTACTTTGGGATTTATATTCTTGTGGGAGAAGACAGACTATGAAGAGGTTAATAATGATGATGATGATGATGATGATGATGATGATGATGTATTCTATGGTTCTCAGTTGTACGAAGAAAAACCATATCAAGTCAAGGGCAGAGGAAGAGCCTGGAAGTGAGGGTTCAGTGAATATGGGGCTCCATGTGACTGGGGCCAATAAAAAAGAATCTGAACTGATTGTAGAGGGCACATCTGTAATGCTGCCTTGGGAGGCTGAGGCAGGAGGATTACAGGTTTGAGGCCATCATGGGCAACTTAGCGAAGGCCTGTCTCAAAACAAAACTAAAAAGGACTAGGGATGTAGCTCTAGGTAGAGTGCTTACCTAGGATTTATGAAGCCTTAGATTCAATCTCTAATCTGGAAAAACAATCTTAAATTACAATTTTAATTTCCT
>NW_004524641.1:5795990-5796601 GCF_000260255.1 Octodon degus | reverse complement strand
AGGTGCTTTAGACCACTGAGCCATCTCACCAGTCCAACATATTTATATATTATATAACATTTATATACTATGTTTAATATATATTATATATTTAAGCTTTACGATTATTATTTTTTGAAACAGGGCTTTGCTATGTACTTCTGGCTGGCTTTGAGCTCATTGCATAGCCCAGGGTGCCCTTGAACTAGTGGTGATAATCTTAGCTCAGCCTCCTGATTGATAGAATTATAGGCTTAACTACCATACTAGGTAACTTCTTCCTTCCTTCTTCCTTTCTTTTTTCCTTCCTTCCTTCCTCCTTTTTGAGACAAGGTCTCACTATGTAGTTCATACTTGTAGTGATCCTCTTGTCTCAGCCTCCCTAGTGCTGGGATTACAAGCATGCGCCACCACACCTGGTTTCAGGGCCAGCATCGCAAGCCTGGGGTTCCAGGGTCCCCTGGCATGCTGTAGTGGGGATCGAACTTGGGACCTTGCACTTGCTAGGCAGGTGCTTAGACTGGTGAGCTATCTCCCCAGCCCTCAACTAGATTATTTTAAACTCAAAACAGGACTAGTTTTTAAAATAAAATAACTTTATTTTCATTTATTATTGTCAGTATGATTAAATG
>NW_004524641.1:5771608-5793828 GCF_000260255.1 Octodon degus | reverse complement strand
AAGTCCTCTTGTTGGAATTTAAATTTCTGAGAATTCTCTTGTACTATAAAAACTCTTAATGTTTGTGGGCAAAATAGTCCCAAATATCCCTGAGTATATCAAATAGGCTGTTTGGTTGTTATCAAGATAAAGACTTTTTGTTTGTTACTTAACACAGGATCTTTATACAGCCCAAACTAGCCTTAAATTTGAGGCGATTCTCCTGCTTCAGCCTCCTGAGTGCTGGGATTACAGGTGTGTGACACTACACTAGGCTTAAGATAAAGATTTTATTCTTTATGTCTTTTACTTCCAGGCTAGCTTCTTGTTTCAGAACGCTGGTGGTGTTGGTTTTCATCAATAGTTGATGATACCAGTTTACAAATGAAGAACTAGATTTATAAATGAAAAACTAGGTTGATTATTATAGTGAAGTGCTACAGGTTTCATAGTTTTGTGTTGTTCTGTTACCTAAATGACCTCCCTCTGCATGCAAGATCAGGTGTACGTTGGTGCATGGAGGAAGGTCCATGTGACGATACTGTTGAAGATGAATGGGTGTGGAGCAGGCAGGTAGGATACTACTCTAGGTCAGAATTTTTTCTTATAAGTCCCAGAAACTGACTCTGGATAATTGGTGCAGAAAAATAACTTATAGACAAACTTCTGTGTTGTTCACAAAATTGATCAGAAGGCTAAGAATCTGGCTTGGAAAATGAACTGGAACCATGGTGGCTAGGCCAAGGTGGCCTCGCAGAGGCAGCCTGGTTAGGCTGCTGCAGCAGATGTCCTGAACACCAGTCAAGATTCTGGTGAAAGAGTAGCTTTCTGACTGAGGAACCGGGATGCAGGGCTTCCGGTGGGCACTCAGGACCACGCAGGGTAGGCAGAGTAGTGGTTCCTAATCCCTGAGACCCTATAACATGCGCCTTTACATAGCAACAGGAACGCTGAAGATGTGATCAGATTAAAGGATTGGAGATGAAGAGATTACCCTGGGTTAGCCGTAGGGACCTGCTCTCAGGACTGCTTGAAAACGCAGAACATTTCCCAGCTATGGTCAGAGGGAGACCGGACTAGGAGAGAACGAAAAGTGATCAGAGAGCTGCAGCACTCCTGGTTTTGAAGGTGGAAAGAAAGGGCCTGTACTACGGAATGTATGTGGGCCCCAGCTGTTGGAAAAGGCTCCTCCAAATTCTCCAGAAAGGAACACAGGTTCTGAACACCTCCACTTCAGCCTAGTTCAGACTTCAGACTTCTGTGTTTTTTTTTTTTTAAACCAGGAATTGAACTCAGGACCTCTGGCTTACCAGGCCAGCACCTTCCAGAGGAGCTATATCCCTAGCCCAGGTTTCTGATCCACAGACTAAGATAATAAGCCTGTGCTGTGTTAAGCTACTGTTCATGTGTTCTGGCAGCGATAGCTGCGATGCACACATACTCAGCCTTCCCTGCCACACTGCTGATGTTTGGAGCAACTCGCTCGTGGCTGACTGAGCAGAGCTCCCTGTCCTCTGGAAACACTCACCCACGGCTGGCCTGTCTTGCCCTCGCCCTGTCCCTCTGCCCTCCCCAGGCCAAACCCACACTGATGTTTTTCTTCTGCCAGTTTGGGGCCATGTGGAGGCATGAACTCCGTGCTTTGAAAACAGCTCTTTAATAAATTATCCTGATGAGGGATTCAGAGCCTTCTTGGTATTACTATAAATGTCTTCTTGAATTCAGAACCTCTCTGGTTTGCTCTTATCTTCTCATTATTTTAATCTCTGTCTAGGTTCATTTTCTGCCATCAACTTGGGGATGGATGTGTAATATGTTTTCACTTGTTGATGTTGATTTTATTTATTTAACTTCTATCAGATACTTCAATGGTTTTCTGAAAATGGTATCCTTTCTTTTCCAGTATTGTGCTTTCTTTATGAGCAAAACTTGGGCTGGGGATATAGCTCAGCAGCATAAATGCCTGCCTAGCAAGCACAAGGTCCCAAGTTTGATCCCTGGTGCTGGAATGAATAAATAAATAAATAAATAAATAAATAAGAGCAAATCTTTTCCCCTATTACTGAAAAAAAAAATGGGCTGGACAGGAGCATAATCTTATGAACTCAAGTCTCCACATCAAGCTAACCACTTGTGATCTAGAGTTGTTGCTTCTCAGACAGAATCCAATGGAGTAGAATGTCCTGGAAGAGTTAGGATTACACAACTGACAAAGGCAATTAGTGGGGGTCAGCACGAAGGCTGTCCTGGAGGGAGCAGAGGTTGGGAGGATTCAGGTTGTCATCAGGGAAGCCATTTAGCAGGAAAAATGACAGACCTAAGTCCAAATCCTGATTTTTTTTCCCTTTTAAGTATACAAAGTTAGTGTCTTTGCACTTCAGTTTTTTCATTTGTAAAACAGGGGTGACAGTGTCAGCGAGTTGCTGCATGGCTTATAGGAGATGATGTTGTAAGGTGCTTAGCACGGACTTGGTAGTTCTTTTGGATGTTCCTGTGTGCATTTACTTGAATTAATTTTGTTTAATCCGGATTATTAAGCCTATTACACAGATCAGGAAACTGAGGAATACCACATTTAAATAAGCTGCTTACTGTTATAGTCTTTAGGGGCAGAGCAGGGATTTGAATCAAGACAGCCTGGCTCTGCCATCTCCACACCTGGACCCTGGGATCCAGAGCCCCTGTGGGTGCGGCTCCTAGGTTGAGTGCTCTCTAATTCCCTCTGCAATTTTGGGGTATGGAGCCAGATTCATTTTAGGAACTGGGGTGGGACTGAGTCAGTAAGTGGAGATAAGTGGCCCCACTAATCGGCAAGCTGGAGTTACAGGTTACTACAGCTTATTGCTTAGATCAATGTGTGATTATTGGTTTATTTGCTTTTATGATGAATTTACTTGTATGGAGGTTAACATTTACATAACAGCTAAATACACAAGTCTTCTAGCTCGATAGATTCCTGCATATGTGTGCACCTGTGTAATTGTGATGGAGTTCCGTAAGAAAATTAATACTTTGTTCTCTTTATAAGAACTTTGAGTCAGTTTCCCTTCTTAGTTAAAATTGTAAAAATCAAAGAGAACATATTTTTAAAAAATTTTGCTCAGGGGTTCATCCATTTACCTACAAATACATTTACCTATAAATACATCCATTTACCTTGAAACCATAATGTTAAATGAAAGAAATCAGAGGCACAATTTATTTTTTTAATAGATTGTATTTATTTATTTTTTAAAAGATTTATTTATTTGGCACAGGGTCTCACTATGCAAGTCATAGTGATCTTCTTGTGTCAGCCTTCCAAGTGCTGGGATTACAGGCATGTGCTACCACGCCCCGTTTCAGTGATCGCCAGGGCATGGGGCTGGCGTGGCATGCAGTACCAGGAATCCAACCTGGGTCCTTGCTCTTGCCAGACAGGCACTTATACCACCGAACTGTCTCCTGGCCCTGCATAATTGTAAATATTGCATTCTTTTTCTTATATGAGAAACCCAAAATAGAAAGAGCAAAATCAAGAATAGACAATAGGAAGTAAGGAGATATTTTTCAAATAGGAAAAGGAAAAATAGATGGGGGGTGGGCTTGTAGGGAGGAGAAAATAGTTTTAAAAAAGAGAATTAAAGAAAAAATAGAAATAGACCATTTTCAAGTGGGAAGGAGATTAGAATTGGAGGGCCCAGGGAGGAATGAGAGAGGAGGGAAACTACTTTTGTTTTTTGCAGAGCCAGGGACTGAATTCAGGCCCTTGTTTGCCAGGGAAGCGCTTATTCTACTGAGCTATCTCCCTGGCCCTGAGAGGAGGGATATTAACAAAGAATTAAGATGTGTCATGCGCATGTGCCACCTCCCCATGCTAAATGTAATCATTATAGGCTGGAAACATGTACTAATAAAATACATTAATAAAAAATTGTCAGGGAAAGCCTGAATGAACCCTGGCCAACTCTGCCATAGATAGCACCTGCAGTGGAGGGTCACTTTGGTTTCTTGTTTAATTTTTTGTTTTTTTTTTTTTTCTTTTTTTTTTTTCAGAACTGGGGATTGAACTCAGGCCCTAGCACTTGCCAGGTAAGCGCTTATTCTACTGAGCCATCTCCCTGGCCCCTCTTGTTTGATTGTTTGAGACCTGGCTGACTTCGACCTCGCTCTGTCCAAGTTCCAGGCTGGCCTCGAGCTTGCGGTCCTGCTCAGCATCTTGAGTCCTGGCACTGCAAACTCAAATAACTATTCCCCATGATAACATCTGTACTAATTACAATACTGCATAACGTGGTTTTTTTTTTTTTTTTTTTTGTATTTTAGGGAAGGGTCTATAGGGTGTTCAGGGTCTCACTACTAGATTGGTAGTGATCCGTCTGTTTACAGTCTCCCAAGAACTGGGATTACAGGTAAGCGCCACCATGCCCAGTCTCAAACGCTGGCAGAGGTGGAGGCGGGGCTGGCAAGGCAGGCCTGGGGATGGAAGCTCGAGCCCCTGTCGTTCCCCCCCCCCTTTTCTTGCAGGTGCTTTAATCTGCTGTGCTGTTTGGCCGGCCTGAGCACATAACTCTTTTTTTTTTTCTTCCTTTTTGGCAGAACTGAGGGTTGAACTTAGGGCCTTGCGCTTGCCAGGCAAGCGCTTATTCTACTGAGCCATCTCTCCCCAGCCCCCAGTTTTGGTTTTGGTATCTCCCCAGGACCCCCAGCACATAACTTAATTCCCTTTTCTGTTTTCTTTCCCTTTCCTCTCTCTCCCTTGCCTCCATCTCTTGAGCTCTTTTTATTTGAGAAAGACCTACACTATCTCCCTAAGTCCTCTTACCGCTTATATTTTGCTTTTTGTTTGTAATTTGGATTTCTCAGGGAAACCACATGATACTTAGGCTTTTTAAATAGGGAGTTTGAATAAGAAGCTCTAGCTGGCTGAGACTGGTTGAAACCGTCATCCGTTTCACCTGGGTCAGCAGAAGTACCCAGTAGGCACATTTTGGCAGCAGAGGGCAAAACTTGCTCTCAGGTTCGGATAACATTGTGGTTTTCTGACCCTCTGTCCCATGAGAAGCCATGAGATTTGTCTACCTCTGTGCAGGCCCCTGTTTTCTCCACCCCATCAATAGCCCTAGGCCCTGTCACTGGGCTGTGGATTTTGAGGCTGGGGACTCTCCCCTTGAGCTTGACTGCCTTGGGAATGAAAACTCTTTTGCACAACTCTCCTCTTCAGGGCATCACCCTTTTTCGGGCAGCATGCTGAGACAAGCTTGTTTGGGTAGTATAATCACCATCCAGACTGAAAGGCAGAAAGTCTCCACCATCACCACCTGCTCGTCCTCTTCCCAGTCAGTATCCAGCCCAAGATAATTGTCCTACTAACCTCTGTCACCAGAGATGGTTTTAGTCTGTTTTTGAATATCGTGTAAGTAGAGCACAGTCTGTGCCCTTTCGAGTCTGGTTTCCTCCTCTCATCCTGTCTGCTTCTTGTTTTGATGCCAAGGAGGATGTACAAGCAGTGTAGACACTGTGTGAACAGAGAGCTAAGATGGATCCAGGCATTGGACACAACCTCCCCACAGCCAGAGGTGGGGACTGGGGACAAGGAGGAAAAACCAGAGCAGGCAGGGCTGGCAGCTTCCTCGACACCCCCTTGAAGGCCCCCCAGACTCCCAGGGCCCCAGGGGAGAGGTCCTGGAGCATTAGAGGCGTGCAGAGAACCTTAGTTTTTCTCTCCTGCTGTGGTTCCCCATGAGTCAGACCTTAAGATGCAACAACTGGAGAGGTTTGGCCAAGGGTGGCACCGTCCTCACCTTTTTACAGCTGCAATGAGGGAAAATTTAGAATTGCTGTACACATTGAGGCAGTAGATGTCCTGCTTCCCTGTGGCCGGGGGACCCCATCTCTCTTGGGGAGGGGCCTATCTGATGACTGCTGGAAGCAATGGCTTTCACTGCCTCCCTTTTCGAGACAAGCTCAGGTTGCTTTGTTTGCTCTTTGTTTTCCTGGAGGAGCGAAGAACTCTCAAAATCCCTCTTGGACTTTTTGCAGGAGAGCCTATTAAACACAACAAACTTAAAACTCTTCTACCTGACCATAGAGGGTCCTAAGGCGCTAAGCAAAAGGGTACTTTTTTTTCTTTTTCTTCCAGAGAGGAAAAAAGGGGAACATCATGCTTTCTATCAATAAATCCCCAATAAGGAAGAAGAACGGGGCATAAATCACTATTACATAATCTAGCCCTCCCCATTGTCCTTCGTTCTGATTCCCTGCTGTGTGACTGCTGGGCCTGGAGAAGCTAGCTCTACTCCACAGCCCCTCTCTGCCTCTTTCTTTAACTGCAGAACAGAGCGGGCACTTGCCTTACAAGATTGCTCTGGATAGTAAATGAAGTCAGCTATTTGCAAAGCTTGATACTTAGGATCCTAATAATTGTCTTTCCTCTTCCCCTTTCTTGTTTATAGAAGGAATCATCTGCTTTTGTGGAATTACCAACATCTGAATTGGATGACCCAGATTGTAGGGCTCCTAGAACGGGGGTATGGAGGTTGGGGGTTGGGGGATGGGGGGCTAGCACTGGTTCACAAAGGCTTTTCTCCCTCTGTTATGGTCTGAGAAGCTCAGAGCTGTGACTTCACAGGCCCTGGGGAAATTTCTGTATGCTCAATAGTAGTGCTCAAACTTGATGGATTATTAGAATTATCTGGAGAATTAAAAGAAATCCCCAGATCTTGTAGGTAGCCCCATCTCCCACCCTAGCTAAGAATGTAATTCAGTAGAACTAGGGGAGATGAAAATGCTTATTAAATTAAAATCCCCAGCCAGGGTTCGATTCCTGGCACCACATGCTGCGCCATCCCTCCCCCTTCTCCTGGGTGCGCTAAATCAGGGATGGAATCCGAGTATGGTGGCACAGGCCTGTAATCCCAGCACTAGGGAGGCTGAAAACAGGAGGATCATTATGAATCTGAGCTGCGTAGTGAGACCCTGCACAATGAATAAAATAAAACTCCCAGGTGAGTAAGGTTTAGAAACTGCTGCTGTGAAATATTTTCCTGCCTGAAAATCTAGCATTTAAAAGTTCAAATATCTATATTACTTCAGTGGGAGGATAAAAAGAGTTAGGCCAGAAGGTCGTGAGCCACCACAGCTTCATAGAAGGGAGAAAAACAAAACAAAACAACTTCTATGAAATTGCCAAAATTATAGGAACCTTGTTCTATACATTGTAAAGCATAAGTCTTGATTTTCTTTTCCCTGAAAAAATTTCTTTCAGGGTGAATGAGCAAAACCTACCAGTCCCTTGTTCAGGTGCTCTGCCTCAGTCACAGTGTGTCAGTTAGCTGGGCTATGTCTCCCTCCCTCCCTTTCTTTTATTCCTCTTTTCTCTTTTCTCTCATTCACTTTTTTGTATTAAAGTAAGCTAGAATGACTAGGCACCCTTGGAAACTCTTCTCTTCATTGCCTCCCTAGTTTCTTTCTTTCTTTTTTTTTTTTTTTTGCAGAACCGGGGATTGAACTCAGATCCTTGCATTTGCCAGTCAAGTGCTTATCCTACTGAGCCATCTCCCCGGCCCACCTCCCTAGTTTCTGTTCTTCACATACTGACAGCTTGCTTCCTGAAGAGGCAACCTCTGAGCATTCTGCTGAGAGAGGCTGTGAGGATAACTACTCACAGGACTGTGGCCTGGTAGCTGAGGGACAGAAGTGCCTCCTTAGCTGGTTATCTTGGCCTGAAAATATTAAATGGAAAATTCTGGAAATAAACAATACATAAGTATTAAATCGCACACCATCCTGAGAACCATGGTGAAATTTCATGCAGTGCATCTTCTAGGACATGAGCATCCCCATTCCAGAATATCCATGTTGAATATGTGACCAGCCCATTGGTCACTTTGGCTATAGGTCAACTGCTATGTTATCACAGTGCTGTGCCCCAGGATTCCTTATAAAAAAAATCCTTATTTTGCATAATATCTACAAAGCACAAAAGTTGTGATGATAGAAACTTGAATATACCAAAGAGAAGCCATTAAGTGCTTCTTTTGAGTAGAAAGGGGAAAGTTTATCATAGGTGTATGTGTATAGAAATAAACAGTGCCTCATAAAGGGGTTGGAATGGTTGTGCTTCATGCATCCACTCAGAGTCTTGGACAATGGAGGAGATGCCTGTCCTAAGTACTAGAGCAGATTAGCGCACTGAAAGAATGGGGCTTGGCATTGTGATGGATGCAGATTCAGGGAGGAATCAAACAGAAGAATCTGGAGTCATGGAACATTTAGAAAGGGCAAAAATTTATTTATTTAATTTATTTTTTAATGTATTTGGTACAGGGTCTCACTATGCAGCTCAGACTCATAGTGATCCTCCTGTTTTCAGCCTCCTCAGCAGTAGGATTATAGGTGTGCGCCACCGCGCCTGCACTCAGTGGCTGGCTCAGCATGCACGGGGGAGGGGCCAGCATGGCCTGTGGTGCAGGTGCTTAGTCCACTGAGCAATCTTAAAAAGCTCAGGACATGAGGGCATTTCACTGTATACCTAGGCAGTGGATGAAGAATGTTGGCCCCAGAAAGTAGGAAAATATCAAAAGTATCATTCCCTTCAGCCTCCTATGGTCCTTTCTGGGCTGTTCCTACCTCACCTCTTCCCCAGCTCTTGGCCCTATATCACTGTGGTAGAAGTAAACACCAAAGTAGTTTTTTTTTTTTTTTAATCTAGTTTGAAAGCATCTTACAGTAGAAGTCCAGGAGACACTTAGAGTCAGGAAAATACCTACCTGTGTCAGACCACCATCTGGTGCTATTATGTTGAAATGATCAGAGAGACAGAGAGAGAGAGAGAGAGAGAGAGAGAGAGAGAGAGAGAGAGAGAGAGAGACTTTAGTCAGCAGTCAGGAGCTTGGAGGAGATCTTTATCACACATATATTTTAGAAGTTTGGATATTGTCTGCCTATGCTCTTTGTGTGTGTGTGTGTGCGTTTTGGAATTTTCTCTGGAGATCATGATTATGAATACATAATGGGAGCAAAGCTGAATTACTGTTATTAAGAGGTCTGATCTTTTAAAGGAGTGATGGGGGAATGATTAAAGTATGTTAGGTGCACTTACAAACCTTCCAAAATGAAATTTTTTCATCTGTGTAACACTAGTAAAAATGGGAGGGGAAGTTTTGATTTTTTTTCTTCCTCACAATTGTAGCAAATGAAATATAAAGATTAGGCATGCTGGCTCTAGGTGCACCATGCTTACATCTTCTCAAAATGAACAGAGAGTTTATTTAAATAAATAAGTGCTTCTAAGGTGTCAGGTACTCACTTTAACAACAATATGTAGCAAAGCAGTGCTAGATTTTATTTTTGTCTAGAACAAGTTTGTTTAGGACTTCACTGTGACAACACCACATGTAGCAGTGGGATTATGTTACTTTATTTGGGATGCTTAGAATAGTGAGGAAGGCTTTGCTGCCACTTCTACCACTGCTCCAGGTGGCCCCTCCAGAGCAGGTCTGGGTGAACCCACTGTCAGTCCCAGACCATGAAATCCCAGTAGAAGGCCTTCTGTCTAAATGGCCAACTGCCTCAGAATAGTTTCCCTATTTTTCCCTCTTTTCATAGTTTTACTCTTTTCTCATCTCTTAGTTTAAAAAGCCAAATGTTAAAAAAAGTATTGCTTCAAAGTAAATGAAAACAAGGCAGATTGTAGTCTGAGCCCCCTCGTACACCTCACTCAACTGTGCAATTATTATTCATAGACAGTCATTATCTTGCCCTCACTCCCGTACTTCTACTGAATTATTTGGAGGCATTTGAGGTAAATCTCAGGTGTCATATCATTTCTGCTATAATTATTTCAGCATGTATGTCTAATAGTTCTCTCTCTCTCTCTCTCTCTCTCTCTGTCTCTGTCTCTGTTTCTCTCTCTCTGTGTCTCTGTCTGTCTGTCTCTGTCTCTGTCTGTCTGTCTCTGTCCCTGTCACTCTCTCTGTCCCTGTCTCTCTGTCTCTGTCTCTGTCTCTGTCTCTGTCTCTGTCTCTCTCTATGGTACTGAAGATTAACTTAGGGTCTTACATGTGATAGGCAAGTGCTCTATTAGTGAGCTGAGTCCTCAGCCCTATTTTAATTTTATTATGGGACAGAGTCGTGGGAAGTTGCTCCTACTGGCCTGGAAGTAGCTACTTTCCTGCCTCAGCCTCTGAAGTAGCTGGATTATAGGTGTGTATGCCTCTGCATCTGACTAGATATAACTTACTTTAAAAACATAACTACAATAACTTTACCACTTCTAAAAATATTGACAGTAATTCCTTAACAGCATCAAATATCCAGTCAAATTTAAATTTCCTCAATTATTATTTTTGGGAATCCAGCTCATATCCTCAGGTTTGCCAGGCAGGTCCTGTGCTGCTGTGTATCTCTGGTCCTCCTCAATTGTTTAGTAAATATCAAGATTTAAAGAAAATCTAAACATTGCATTTCTTTTTTAATCTACAAATGTCATATTCCTTTTTTTTTTTTTTTTTTTTTTGCGGTACCAGGGATTGAACTCAGGACCCTGCACTTGCCAGGCAGGCACTTATTCTACTGAGCTATCTCCCCAACCCTCATATTCCTATTTTATTTATTTATTTATTTATTTATTTTTAGTTATGGGAAGCCAAGGGGTCCTAAGTCTAGCCATGGTGATGGCTATCCAGGACAAAGGCCTTGACCCAGGGCTGAACCCAGGTTTTGTTTAGTTATGGAGGAGGAGTGGCTTGAGGATGAATGACTGAGAATTGCAGGAACTAGGTGAGTACTGTGAGTCAGGCTAGGTAGGAGGCCTGCATTTACCTCTGCGATGTGCAGAGAGAAGGATATGCAGAAAAAGTAATTTGCATTCTACTATTGCGATAGTATCTAATATTTCAGGGTCTGGTGCTTCAGCTCTGATGTGTAATTTTTCAAGCCCCAGGAAGTCATTGCCTCTATCTCGAGGCTCAATCCCAGCGGACAGCATGGAGCATTGGCTCTTCATCCTGTCTTGACCCAGATCATATTAAAGAGCAGCAGGTGTGTGTTATCAGGGAAACACATGTGCCATCTTCATAGCCTACCACCGGCACCTGGGCTAGACCAATGTGCATGCCTTAATGCCATTTGAAGGGATAAGGTAAAATCCTAGCCAACATGGAAATAGGGTCAGGCACAGCCAAAATGGAGACAATTGCTCTTCTTTCAAGGAGAGTCACCCAGGTGGTTTTCCACAGTTTCTCCTTTTCTTTGAAGAAGTTGCAGCAGAATCAGTCATGACTGTATGACCTCTAGTTTTTGCAGGGTTGAAAATCTTCCGTGACACACTCTAAATTGGTCATGCAGGGTCCAGTGGATCGCCTACACTTGATTTTGGTTAGTGGTCATTGTGTTGAGAAGGTTGTGCGTTCTGGCCACGTTGAGCATCAGTTGTAGGGAACCCCTCCTGGTCCTCATTTTGGTCCAAAAAGTTTATATTTGTAATCCCAAAATACATTATTGGAATTCCATCAAGTTAATTCCAATCTACCACTTCCGGTGCAACCCACAGTGAGAATACATTAAGGCATATTTATAGTTATGGGGAGCCAAGGAGTCCTAAGTTCAGCCATGGTGATGGCTATCCAGAACAAAGGCCATCTTTCTATTTTATTTACTGAAACCAGATCCCTGGTCCTATCAAGTCTGAATTTTGCTGACTATGTTTTTGCACTGGTGTGGAACAAATTTTTCTGTTCCCTGTACTTCCTGTATAGATTGGGTGCTAGACCTAGGGATTTAGTCTGATTTGGTTTGGCTTTTTTTTTTTTTTCCTTTAAGAACACTTCATAGGAGTCACTATATACTTCCAGAGGAAGCCATATAGTGTTTGGTTTCCTCTCTCTTTGTGATGTTGCAGCTACTTATTCTTTGGAAGACTTTCTTTACTTTTGACAAGTCCTACATGTGGGTTGTCAAACTATCAGGCCAGACTCCCTCAGCCCCATCTTCTCACACCTCCCTGTTACTGTTTGAGGAGAATACGTTGCTTGGTTCTAAGCTCATTTCATAGATGTTGTCTCCTGGGAAAAATAACTGGGGGCTCTGCTAACCTTCAGTATCTTTAAGGAGAAAATTTCAAACTTTCCACTTATGGGGGGTATTATTTGTGATGTCTGTTTATCTGTCACCTCCCTCCCTCCCCTGCTGTAGAGGTGCTGGTGGAGCTCACCTGCCACAGTAGAGGCTGGTCAACTATTTCCTTTTGGAGTCTGAGTGGTTTCTATGAATCTGTTTCTCTTTATGAAAATATCCTCCTTAGCCAAAAGGCCGAGAAGCGATTAAATTTCTACTTTAAAAAAGAAAATATCCTCATCTTGAGCCTTCAGATGATGTGTTATGCTACTCAGAGTGCAGTGGGCTTCTTCTGACCATAGGGGGCAGGCCTGAGGATTGAAATCAGTGTGTTTGGAGGAAGGGCTGGGAATGTGGAAAGAGTCCAGAATTTCAGGAAGTCACTGAGCCAAAGGATTGTTAAGTAGGAGAATGGGTATGTCTGCTTTTGAACCTCCTCCTTTGCAACAAGGCAATCTCCAGGTTTCCAAGTGACTGTAGAAGAATTAGCAGGCAGAGCTAGCGTGCAAATGTGATACCCCAGACTTGTTCTTATGGGTGAATAAGTGTAGTCCACTTTTAGTTGATCATTCTCAGCCACAAACAAACAGACACAGTGGTTGTGTTCAAATAAATCTCTTTTATGTTTTTGTTTGCTATTTTTAAGCCCTTGATGTAACAGGAAAAAAAGGTCAATGGGACTTGACCCAAAGTTTCCATAAAATTGAACTCTTCTTTATTCACTTGAATAGAGTGAAAATGATGATTCATTTAGCACAAAGCCATGAATCATCAAAACTAACATTATGATGGCTTATTGTAGGTAAAATTAGCTTTGATAGGGTGTACATTGAAAAGCACACAATTTAAACAGCAGAGATGGAGGCTCAAAAATGTCTTCATTGATGATAAGAAATGGAATTAAAATATTTTTCATGGATTATTCTCAAAGCACATAACTGAGAGCTGACGGGAGTGTTGGCAACAAAGGGAAATTTCTCTCCTGTTACACGATGTGGGACATAACATCCTTATTAAGTAGGAAAATTGGAATTTTCTGAATCTTCTTTGCAACAAAACAGCTCCTGAGTTGTAGATTGAATCACAAGATTAGTAGGCAGAGTGATGAGGATTTAATTGTTAAAATAGGGTGTAATGTTTGATAGCTAAGAAGCAGCTGTAAAACTGAAAACTGGACATCTGATGGTCTGCCCTGTTCTTGCTCGGCTTCTCTTGCTGTGTATTCCCAGACTGTGTCATTTGGAAGCGAAGTTCTGTTGTTATTTTTGGTCAGAAGATTGCACCTTTGTGCCTGCAGACAAGGTGGTGACAGCTCTGGTTCCAGGAACCCCTGCTCACAAGCCTTCTTTGTGTTGGGTGGGGAAGCTCTGGCTTGATACTGCATGACATCACCATGTCTCCCACCCACTCTGCTGGGTCCCTGCGCTCACAGAGAGTCATTGTTTGTGGCTTTCTGTCTGAACAGCTGCTGGCTCTTCTTGGCTTCAGTACTGTGAAGATGGAGATTGTACAACCCAGATGTCAAGAGATCTGTGCTGGGATTAGCCATGGGTTAGACCATCGGCCTTGTGATCTGTTTAGGAAAGTCTGATCGCTGTAACTCTAGCACAATGCATCTCAGCTTCCCTACCTGCTTGGAAGTTCCATGCCATTCTATTCCATTTCATTTCATTTCATATTTCATTGCTTTGGGTGCTTTTGTAGATGGGGATCTCATCTTTGCCCAATTAGCAGTTTCTCATGTATCTTCAGGGTATTCCACTAAGAAGGGATTTTAATTTAATTTTTTTTTCTTTTTTTAGTTTTATGTATTTGGTAACGCTCTCACTACACAGCTCAGACTTGTAGTGATCCTCCTATCCATAGCCTCATCAGCACTGGGATTACAAGCATGCACCACCACACCTAGACATGGTCCCCTGGCTCAGCAAGCCTGGGGGTGGGACTGGCGTGGCATGGGGATTTCAATTTAGTTAGTACTAAAATTAGACAAAGTAAGTCAGGAGTCTAACTATGAAAAACTACCTGATGAGAATTCCAACTGCATCATACAGTTCAAAAAATTTTAAATGCATAAACTATTGCATTTAAACAGTTGAATGTAACTTGTCTTGGAAAAGCCACTGAGGGAAGAAAGCAAAGGTAACACTCAGCTTTGGAGATTGCAGAAGAGCAAATAGCAACTTCAAAGCCTACGGAGAGAGGGCTAGCCACATAGCTCAGCGGATTAAAGTGCCTGCAAGCCGGCACAGGGGCCTGGAGTTTGATCCCTGGGCCTGCCATGCCGGCCCCACCCCTGGGGTGTGCTTAGCCAGCCATGGAGACTGGGCGTGGTGGCATGCACCTGTAATCCCAGCTCTTGGGAGGCTGTAAACAGGCGGATCACTATGAGTCTGATTTAGTAATGAGACCCTGAACACCCTGTAGACTCTTCAGCACCCTGTAGACCCTTCCCTAAGCCCACCACTCCCACCACTGGTGGAGGGACTCAGGGCTTCCTCTGATACGGGGCTTGAATGCCAGAATCGCCAGTAAGTTCTGTGGTATCTGATGCAGTAGCCAGGCACACCAGAACTGTTTAGGAGATACTTGTGGGCATATTTTACTTGACAGATAACTTTTACCTGGATCTAATATGTTTTCCACACTGGATCAATGTACCTGTAGTCATCTCTTTGGTCCGGAGCAGGAAAATGTGGCTGAAATGCCATGAAGGATGTGCATACCTGAGACATTTTTTCAGGAATGCAGAAATTTGATTTCTCAGATTTTTTTTAAACCTATGTAGCAAGAATATGAGAATAAAACATAGGAGAGGACAGACAATCCTTAAGTGTATGGTGATGGATAATGGCTCAGGGCAGCTGAATAAATAATGTATATTTAGCTGGTCCTCTAGGCCTTACCCAAGCCTTTTTACAACTACCAGGTGTGTTATGCACACAATTTTCTATGAAGTCGTCAAAATAAATAGAATGGATCCTGAATGATAATCATCCCTCTAAAAGAGAAAAGCAAGAAGAAAAGCACTGCCATCATTTCTCCTTTGAGATGTCCTTTGGCTTTGTCATGAGAGACATGGATCCAGGGGTGAGGGGTCAGATTTGAGACTGTGCCAGACGCATCATGTAATGTTCTGTGCTTTCCACCTGTCCTCATTATGGGCCACTTGGGTTTGTCCTGTGCATGTAAACCTGGTAGTCACCATGCCCCGAGCACAATTTCAATGCTGCTGTTGCTGCTGCAGTGTTTTGTACATGGATGGGAAGGGCTTGGAAAATGTTTCGTGGGTAAATAAAGCATGTTTTGTTTTGGCAATGTTTATGAACCGTCTAGCTTCTCCTTTATGTTTTTAAGTTCCCTGGGTCAAGGATTACATCTTAGCACCCACATAACTCCTTGGTGTAGATGTAGGCATCCATTTGTGGCTGCTGGTGTCTGAGGGAGTGGAGGAAGGGCCACATTTCTTGAGGCCACAAGGGGCCCACACATCTATATCATTAGTCTTGCCTATTTGGCAACAGAAATGGTCTGACCTCACAGATTCATGGTAAGAGTTGGAAAAGGACCTGAGAGATTATTTAAACTAAACCCTTTATCTTACAGATGACAAAATTAGAGTCTAACAAGATAGAGTGTTTCTGACAAAGCCAAGAAAAAATTTGAGTTGCCTTAAAGTCATTTTTCTTCTCGAAGTATTTTTAAATCTTATCTAAAATATCTTCCTTTCCCTGCTCTATATATGTCCTCAAATAGTTGCTATAATCAGTTACTTCTCAATAAGCTGTAAAAGCTTTTTAGCTAGTTATTTCCCACATGACACATTTCAGAATATTAAATGAGAAGTTCTCACCAAGTCATCAAGGTAGAATATATATGACAAGCCAAAGATAGATGTCATTAAAAGATAAGACATTTTCAAAGGGGTTATCCAAAAAATGGTAACATGACTCAAATCTTCCCAGCCTACTTCAAGGTAAAAAGATGGAGCAATGAAGGAGCTCAACAAACAGCACTTCCTCTTCTCCTTGCTGATTCTGGTCATACTGCAAAACAAAACAAAAGGTAGCATCTGGAATAGAAATATCACATTCATTCCTGACAGGCTGAGCTGAAGGGCAGGCTGAGTATGGCCTTGAAGAAGGTGCTTCTGGGAGCCCCAGTTTACGCTGCTTGACAGCGACTCTGAGGCAGGCTCTGGGTGGGAGGAGGAAGCTGGGGCACTTTGAGGGCCAGGGAGAAGCCTGGAGTGTTGGAGCTCGAGCTGGACTGGCTCATGGGCGACACCACAGTGCTGGAGTGTTGGAGCTCGAGCTGGACTGGCTCATGGGCGACACCACAGTGCTGGAGTGTTGGAGCTCGAGCTGGACTGGCTCATGGGCGACACCACAGTGCTGGAGTGTTGGAGCTCGAGCTGGACTGGCTCATGGGCGACACCACAGTCGGTCTGGGAAGAGCCATGCTCTGCCACACAAGCTGGGGAGATGGAGTGTGAAGAGTCTTTCCCTGGGCTGCAAGCCAGCCCCATCCCAAAGTGGCTTCCCATGGATAAGGCTTCCTGAAGAGCCTCAATCTACCCTCTCCTTCTTGAAGGATGAGTAGTGTGTTGGGGACTGTTGTGTGGCTCTGGTCTGGAGACGGAAGTTTCCTACCTTGGAAATTCCAGGCGAGAGGAGAGAGGTGGCCAGCTGGATGGGCCAGCAGGGTTAGGTGGTGAGGGAGAGATATGGGGGATCCCAGAGAGGATCTAGGCTTAGGCAGGGAGAAGGTAGGTCTTTGCTGCAGAGCCGTGGAAGTTCTAGAAATGGAGGTGGTGGCAGTGGCATCTCTGAAGAGCCCCTGAGATTATGCCACACAAAGCAGAGGAAGCTTTAAATATCATAGCCTAGCCCAGAAAGGTGGAAGCTGCCTTACAAAACAATCAGTTAATTAAGAACTTTTCCCCCTCTTCTCCTTCTTCAGGCTTTGAGCCTTTTTATTTTGAGACAGAGGCTCACTGACTTGCCTAGGTTGGCCTCAAACTTGCAATTCTCCTGCCTCGGCCTCTAGAGTACCTTAGATTACTGACATGTACCGATAGACCTGATGCTCTGGGACTTCTATTGCCTAAAAACAGTGAAAAGAGCTCACAGGATGTGAAGGTTTTCATTCGGGGGCAAGGAAAAGATTTTCTCCTACTGAATAATTTGAAAAGAAAATGAGAATCAAAAACAAAGTTTTCCTTTCACCTGTGTCCTCGGGGCGGGCCGGTTCTTCTTGCGGAGCTCCGAGAACATAAATGGTTGGTGTTGGGCTTCAAGTAGATGGAGACTACAGGTTCTTGGCTCTGTGGTTCAGGCTGCTCTGGACCTCACGTCTTGGCTTCTTTTATCAGCCTCCTGAGAGCTGGGATTATAGGATGATAGAAGAAGAGCAATATTCTTTACCCTCCTGAAGAGAGAAAATATTGGCAGGCGGACTACATAAGCAGCTTTCAGAGAACCTTCATGTGAATGAGAAACCAGCCTCCACCAGGACTTCAGATGTCTGGCAGCCCTGTGTCACTGAATAACGCATGTAGTCTTTTTGTCATATACGGCCTAAATTTTAGTATATGTACTACCAAAATGAGCACCCTCATATTTACCTCAGATTAGAGAGGATCTGAATTCTAGAGAAGAATGTTTAGAATCTCAAGTCAAGTTGTCATTTCCCAGAGCTTTACTGTGCCCTATATATGACTACTTAAGTTGATAAAAATTAAATAAGTTTTAAAAAAAAACCAAAGTTTTAATATTTATGAAGGGTGGGACATTAAGAGTGCTGGGCACTCCAATCAACCACAGCCTGCATCCCAAAGGCGACGCTTAGTACATTTTCCTCAAGTAGAGAAGCAGGTATAGAACTCTGGGACTGTTACTCCAGCAAGCAGTGAGCTCAGAAAAGAAAGCCAGCAGGTGTGGTGGTGCTCACCTGCAATCCCACATACTCCAGGGGCTGGAGCAGGAGGTTGGAAAGTTTGAGACCAGCCTAGGCAACTTGGGGAGACCCTGTCTCAAAATAAAAATAGAAAGGGCTGGAGTTGTAGGTTAGCACTCCTTGGGTTCAGCGCTGGAAAACAATAAGAAAGGGAAGTGATATTTGTATTAGAGATTCTACTGTTTTTCAAGTAATTGCAAAGCAGTCTGTGAGCTCCTTCTCAGAGCACCCTCCTGGCAAAAAGCATGAAACCTATTGGTGGGCTAAGCAGGCGGAGGAGGTCAAGGAACGCTCTCTAGTCCTTCCCAAAGCCAGGCAGAGGAGCCCACTGGATACCTCAGCATCCCACAGCGCTCTTTGTTTCCTTCTGTCAGACATTAATGATTCCAAGCTCGCTTTGAGAAGTTCTTTTATTATAAGGGAAGTGATTGAAAACTGCCAATCATGAATGTGGCAGTCCCTGCTCATGAGCTTAAAGACTGTTCTGATTACAGTAATTACATTTTTATGAATATCCTACCTAGAGAGTAACAATTTTACTATGTCAGGCTACACTACACAAAGATACATCAATTTCATCTGCAATGAAAAATAGCGCCTAATAGCACAGTTATATTTATATGATAGTCAAACATCAAGATGCAACATAAGTACTTCAACTAAAAGAATTCTGATCATTATTTAACCTTGAAATGATTAAGGGTGAAGTCTTGTCAGCTTTCAGAATTACTTTTTTCATGATTTTTGCTGTTTTGATTTGATTTTTTAAAAATCCATAATTAACATTTATTAACATTTGAATTCCACCACAGTCCCCATCATATAATTGAAAGGCAAAAACAACAAAAAAGATCAACAAGATATGATTAATGGTCAAAGAGCATTAGGTAATTTATAAGACATCAATAGCTTTCATTTTCAATAATGCATGACAACTGGTTTTTTTCCTTTCATCAGCCAAATTCCTTTAATAGTTATGCAAATTATAGATGATGTATTTATGTTTGGTGCTATACATACATATTAGTTTAACACAAAGAATATTTAATTATTATGGAGCCCAGAGCTACTCAAAGGGAGGTGGTCTCTGAGCCCGCTGGAAATGCGCATTCCCCGCCCCCACCCCAGACCTGTTGACTCAGACTTTCTAGCTGAGGGTGGAGAATCATAAGACTCTGTCCTAACAAGCCCTCCTGGTGGTCAGCTGGGACTTGAAAAGCAGTGCTCTGACACAAGGGGAGCTGTGCCTGCAGAGGGAGCCCCCATGAGCCAGTTGTTTTGGGAAGTCTCTGATGCCAGATTCTTCTTGAGTTTTTCAGTCTCTTTAAATCTCCTGAATTCAGTGTCCCTCAGGCCATATGAGTTTGTCCCCTTGACCAATCATAATTGTCAGTCTATCATCCCTGGTGGCAGGCTATTTATGATTTTCTTCATAATGTGAACAGATTCCACCATCTGGTTCTCTGGTGGTCCTTCCTGTTTGCTATCAGCCATTTCTTTGAAGTCTAATACCCTACCATGTATGGATAGTAAACCTTAAAAAGATTTCACCATCTGACATGATATTGTTCTATATTTCTTTACAGCAGGATCCATACTATATCACCTTTTGAAAGCACTGAGGGGCAAACTTGAACTCATTAGAAAGCACACTTGGCAGGCACTCATTTGACAAAACTACACTAGAGCAGGTGCAGTACAGAAGGCTGATGCCAATCACTCAGGTCTGAACAGGGCTGTGGCTACACAGCATTTCTTTGGCAGGGACAGTAAAGTGGCACTTAGCATATGGGCAATGTATCAGAGTCTGATGATAGATACGATTTTTTACTGTGGTAAAAAGCACAAAACATAAAATTTTCCGTCTTCACCTTTTTAAGTGTGCAGTGAGTAGTGTTAAAGATATTCACATTATTGATTCCATGCTGTTTTTCTTGCAAAATTGAAACTTTACCTCCATTCTTTAAACCAATGAACCCCCTTCCCTCTGTACCCCCAGCTCCTGGCAGTCACCATTCCACTTTCCATTTCTATGAGTTTGATTCTTTACTTAGGATAATAAGGCTTATCTGGGTAGATAATTCTTAAGGAAAGTATTTTAGAGGTCAATGGCACCCTACCACATCAGCATGCATGGATAAGTGGTGTAAAGAAGCATAAAAAAAGTGAATACCACCTTAGTGACTTCACATTATATTGTGAGATCCGCCTATATGAACAGGACCTTAATAGCCCAACGCAAGGGCAAAACCTCTAGAACAGTGATTCTGAACAAAGCCTGAATGTATTTGCCAAAAATGCCAGTTCTCTGGGCTCTGGGGATTTTCATTTTGGTGAGTGAGGTGCACTCCTCACTGCTGCTTCTGTGCAGGTGGCTTCACTCTTCTTGTGAGTGACACTGAAGGTTTCTGCTAGCAACACTAGCAGAGGAGGGTGACGACATGAGCGCAGTTCCTCAGGGAAGGCTTTCACTTCCTTGGGAGCTGGCCCTTCTTGGATTCTCACGACATATTGCTTCGGGCTTTTGAGGAGCACCACATTCTATTTGGTTCTAGTTATTTGTGCCCTGGCATCAGAGCCCCCCACCCCAGGACCACAAGCTCCCGAGACCCACTGAGGTACCAGCCTCATCCCCTCAGCGGAGCCTGTCCCCTGTCTGTCAAATGGATGGAGACAATGGGCTGAAAATGCACCGAGATGAGCATGGCCGAAGGAGTCAGAGGGGAACTGTTGGCCCCTTGTCCCCAAAGTGAAAGCTGTGACATCTTGGTCCACTTATCTCCAAGCGCTCTTAGCTCTGCATCTTGCAGTATGAGGGCTCAGCTTCTTCCTCTCTCAGAGGATTGCACAGGGTACAAATGAGGTAAGGCATGGAAAAACCTTCGAAATTGGGGAGGCGCTTATTTCAGTTCTGTTGAATATAAATGTGACTGCCTTTTCACTTTAACCTCATTTCCCCTATGATTAAGTGCTGGATTGTATGACAGGGGAACACAAGATCTACTTCTGGCTTTTACAGGAAAGCAAATCCTGTTATTTGATATTCAAAAGAGTCACCTGGCTTTTTTTTTTTTTTTTGAGACAGGGTCTGATTCCATAATTTAGGTTGGTCTTGAATTCATATGTGCCCCAGACTGGACTTGAACTTATGGCAATCCTCCTGCTTCAGCCTCCCAAGTGCTGGAATTACACGGATGTGCCACTATGCCTGGTAGCCACATGGATTTTCCAACTCCAAAGAGAGTAAAATACAAATTTAGAGTTATAAATTTATGATTTGAGTGGTAGAAATACCCCACAAGTAATGGGCACTGATAATAAAGGGCAGATACAAAACAGAAATTGACTACTCACCTTGCCACAAGGACTTTCAGAAATCTGTGACTATTTAATGAAATGACACCTGAATTTCAGCAGCTCCTCTCAGACCACCTTAGATTAGCAGGTATTTGATAAGATTAGCTGAAAAGCATAGGTGTATGATGACTCTGCTAGAAACTCAAAGCTAAGGTTGTAACCACTCCTGACTGTAAAGAACTAAAGAAGTTACACAGAGCCAAGCACTGCTGTCTCTGGCGGTTATCACAGTGTAGGCCTAGAGCCTGTTTGTGGCCCATGGAAGGAAGTGAAGCCAACGTAGCGAGTTCCTTGAGAGGACATACATTCAACTGAGCTTGGTACCTTTTACTGTAAGATGAGGTCTTCCCTTGTCCTGGATTATTAAAATTTCCTTGCTTTTATGAAACATCAGCATTCTTGAGCATGAATTCTACATCCACTTAAGCAAGTAGCTTTAGGCAGATTTCTAATCCACTCAGGCCTTCATTTCTTTGCGTGCAAAGACATAAAGGTTAGATTCTGTGATAGCTATATGACAAAGACAAGGTGTAAGTGTGGTTAATTAGGTAAATTAGAGTGTTTTCACTGGTATACGATTACTGTTAGGAGGGCCAGCCTGATAGCTCAGGGGACTAAAGCGCCTGCTAAGGCAGATACAGGGACCGAGGTTTGATCCCCCATGTGCCATGCTGGCTCCACGCCCAGGGGACACTGAGGGGTGACTGAGACTGGGTGTGGTGGCACACACCTATAATCCCAGTGCTTGGGAGGCTGAACACAGGAGAATCACTACGCATCTGATCTACGCAATGAGACCCTGTAGACCTTGTAAGATCCTGTCCTAAATA
>NW_004524641.1:5751453-5771264 GCF_000260255.1 Octodon degus | reverse complement strand
ATTCTTGATACCTCAGGTCATGCTGGCCCTGGAACTATGGGTGCTCTGTGCCACCCACTGAAATCGGGTGTGATGGTGCACACCTGTAATCCCAGCACTGGGGAAGCTGAGACAGGAGGATCAGTATGAGTCTAGGGCTGCATAGCTGAGACCCTGTAATAAATAAATAAATAAATAATTTTTTTTTCAAAACAGATTACTGTTATGTTAGGTCTTTTTGATTACATTAAATCTTTTTCCTTGTTTTACCCAGTGTTCCCCTCTGGCACTTATCCATGGCTTTGTTCTATAAATTTTAAGTTGGGGAGATAGCTCAGTGGCATAAATGTCTGTCTGGCAAGTGTAAGGTCCTGAGTTTGATCCCCAGGACGAAAAAAATAAAAGCCTCTAAGAATCAAGCAAGAGTGGGGATTTCCTTTTCATGTGCATAGCCAAACAAGCAGAGCGCCAAGTCAGTGGTGAGGAGCATTCTAGAGCTGTTGTAGAGTGGGGTTGGTACCTCCTGGCTGGTTTTTGTTAGATCTAGAATTGAAACATACCTGTCTTCCTAGCACATGCATGACTTTGTATTGTGCAATACATACCCTTCTATTGCCAGTGCTTAATGAATCAGTTTCTCAACTAGCGTCAATGATGTGAATGAAGAAATGCACAATAGCTCCATAAAACATTTGAGTCTTTTCAATTGTTGCTGTTTGGTTCAGGGATCTGGCAGGTTGAGAAGTGACCTTCACCTTTCTATGAAAGACAGACACCTGGACTGTGTGGGATTCCCTCAAGCCTGAAGCGTATTTATGTAAAGTCTAGGATGGTTTTTCCAGATGTTCCAGCATCCATGTTCCTGGTCAGAATTTAAGCTAAACTTGAGCTCAGTGTCTAGCACCCTCCAGATTTCTTTCCCAGGCACCATGGGAAAAGTCAAACATATTTTCCTAGATTGGTCACATGTGATTCTTCTGCCATTGTGGGCAGCTCAATGGCCAAATTATTTTAGAATATTTATAGGCTGCTGCTGGAGTACAAAGGAGGCAAACACTTTTGCCATCTCCATCTGTCAGAGCACTTATGTCACTCATGAGAAACTGATGGCTTAAGAAAGTTTTCAAGACTGAGTTCTGTGTCAGACACTAAGAAGGACAAGAATGTAAGGGCAGAAGCAGGCTTTGTAAGGCTTGAAGTGATAGTTTAGGAGGCTTTAAGAGAAATAATAAAAGGTCACAAATAAAAAGGTATGTGTAAAATTTCTTAATTAGAAGGAGTTCCCCCTAAAGTTGGGGCCCCGAAGTTTGAGTTTAATTTGCTTCTTGAGGGCTTTGTAATAATGTAAGGAACATTGGAAGACAGAGATTTGTGCTATAATGTTGGTGGGCAGGACATTTCTAAACCCCAATAGGGAACATCTCTGTTAGCTGGAGTGGCAGAGATGCCAAGTGTTCAGAGTGGAGGTTGTAAAGACTTCAGGGAAAAAAGGGCCACTCTAAGCTGGTGTCAACTATGCATCTAGGGAAACTCAGTTGTTTGGAATGTTTAAGACGATGGAAACCCTTGAGTCTACTTTTCAAATTAGTCAAAACAAAAGACACCTTCTATATACTGTCCCCCTCCTTCCTGTAGGTTAAAACAATTTTAAAAAATGATTGTGATTTACCCAACCATGGAGCTCATGAGAGGAAACCAAATACATTACCTAAGGTGGTGTCATGAGTGGACACACATCTATGAAATGTTCATTTCCTCTTTACAGAGCCCTACATTGGCTGGGAGAATGACTGTAGCCACACATAGTGGGACAGGTGGTGGCCTCCTACCTGCTACTTAGAGACCACTGAATGAGTGTAGACATAGAGGTGCCACTTAGACTGTTCTCATGAGGCTGCCCCACAGCAAGCAGTCACTGATAATTTAGTGACTGGATGAATGAATCATGTAAGTGGTCTTGGTTTGGGCAAATGAGGTGTTTTAAAATTTTTTACTTTTTTTTTTTCCCCCAGAACCAGGGATTGAACTCATGCCCTTATGCTTGCCAGGGGACTTTTACTTCTAAGTTGTCAGACTTTTTTTTTTTTCATTGAGAATTCCTTTCTCAATATGGCCTAGATTGGTGGTAGGAGGATTAGGAAATGAAAGAATTAGCTTTCATTAAGCACCTAACCTATGGTAGTATTTGGTCTTTGTATATTTAAGCTTTGTAGCCATTCGGCTCTTGAAGGAAAGAGATCAGAGAGTTTGAATAACTTCACTGTGGCTCTGTGGAAGGCAAGCAGCGGAGCTAGAACTCAAATCCAGATTTGAGTGCAAAGGGCAATCCTCTGTAGAAAACGTAGACACAGAAAATGGGTGTGTGTCATAAAGACAGGAGTGTGGGGCAGTCAAGTACCACACGGTGTATCTGCTGAAAAACTTGGGTCCTTGAACTGCCCATCCATAGGACAGCAGGGCTGGACTGGGTACCTTGGTGTGGGGTGACCACACGGCCAGGCCCCAGCATATACCTGCTGTCATGGCAACTACAAGAACACCTCTTCCAATCGAAGTGCCTCACTGTGGACTGCAAGTGCTATCAGTGGCCTCTTCTAGTGTTTCTTTGGCTTCTAATTCCTTTAATTGCAAATTGAATGTAATAATGTTTCATCGATGAAGGAAGGAATGAGTCATTTTCCAGGCTGTGATACGCAGGAATCGGCAGTACCTTTGCTGGAGGTGTATCCAAGGTACACTGCATTTCTGACATGGGCATTTTTCTGCTATTTTCCTTTAAAAATACACTGATAAATCAGCTTCTAGCTGACCTGGTTCTAGGGAAGGCAGGAACACCGCCTAAGGAGCTTTCTTCATTTGGGCAGCTACAGTTTACTGCGCATGCTTAGTCAGTCAGCGCTGGGTGCATCGTCTCAGTAATGCACACAGTGATGCTGCTGCCTATTCCTCACTCTAGCTACAGAAACTGGGAAGAGCAACTTGCAAGAAAGAGACAGAGCCAGGTCTCCCTAGGTTCCTAACTACTGGGCCATGTGGGCCATGTGGAGACAATGTGGACACAGCGTGCGCATACAGGGCAGATAATGAGAGGCTTAAGCTCGCCGTGGCTTTGCCAAGATCGCTCAGCGTCTGTGCTAGCCTCCATAGCTTCCACTATCCATTGCACAGACTGAGATGCGGGTTCTCAGAAAAACAGACAGAAAGGGTCTGGCAAGGTGTGATGAATGTTTACTTGTGTGGATCTCCACAGCCTTTATTTTCCCATGTGTGTTTTGTTTTTTACGTTCGACTTTCTTACCACACAGTATAAAACAGAAAACACGCATTTGCTTCTTTTTTTGTTTACATAGACAATACTCAAAGAAAAACCACCAGGTGACACTGTATCATTCCTGCTTTTATTTATTGTCTGGCCGATTTACATAGACACAGATGTCTAGGGTAGAGTCTACCCCAGCGTTTAAACTATCCCGATGACACAGATGCTGAGATGCATCTGTTCACACAGTGCAATGGCATGAAAAAATATTTTTCTTCTTCTATTTCTATTTTTCATCTTCTATAGTCCCTGCCTGTAAACAGGGAAAAAATGAATTTCATACCAAAATGTTAGGGTGCTTTAACAACCATTTCATTCCTGCTACTAAAATAACAAAATTGGTATTACAAGTTAAAAGATAAAAGGCCTAACAGATTTTACAATAGGCAAATAATCTGCTACTTAGACATAAAAAGTTGATTTTTTTCAAATCATGAAATAAGGCACCATTGGATTAAATATTTTTCTTGGCGTTGCTAAATAAAATGCGTAATGAAATAAATACAAACACTGAATTTTAATACTGTAATACATTTCAATATAAAATGATATGTGAATGTTAAAATACTGTATTGGCTCTTGAATACATTTATTTAGAAACCATATAGAAAAAAATACATGTACATTCTGATTTTAAGGGAAAAAATTGTTCATTTTTATGATTTTCTAAAGTTGAAGATTTTTTTTTTTTTTTTTTTGGAACCAGGGATTGAACTCAGGCCCTTGTGCTTGCCAGGGAGGCGCATATTCCACTGAGCCATCTCCCCAGCCCCAAGATTTTCATATAAAACTTTTTCAAAGTTGTGGATGCAGTTACTTGCTAATTTTCAGAGAAAGAGTATAGGTGTATTCATGAATTGTTTCCTTTAAATATATTCTAAAACATCTCTATTCTGGATGAAAGGCAACTTTGAGCTGTTACTGTTTTCTACTTTAGAAATGGTACTGGCAAGATTGAGATATATAAGGACTTGTCCAATTCCCTTTACAATTTTACCTTTTACAATATTCAGATCTACTTTGAGTTGCACATTGCTTTGCCAATTTTTTTAAAAAATGTTTTTGGTACAGGGTCTCACTACACAGCTCGGACTCATAGCGATCCTTCTGTTTTCAGCCTCCCCAGAGCTGGGATTACAGGGGTGCGCCGCCAGGCCTCATCTTGGTGTGCAGAGGGCAGGGCCAGTGTGGCCTGTGGTGCTGGGGATCGAACCCTGGTCCCTGCGCTTGCCTAAGCAGGCGCTTAGTCCACTGAGCTATCTCACTGACCCTTCCTCTGTCAATCTGTTAGGAAGGCTCAGTGCTATTTTTTTGTGACTTGGGTCATTAGGCTTTATCATACAGGTGTTAGTCACTGTTGACATCAGAACAAAGAATCTAAAATAAAATCATGCAGCTAAATTAGCAAATTAGCATTAAAATTTTAAAAATATTTTTGAAAAAGCTTGTTATATACCTTTATACTCCTTGATTCTCTTAGAGTAACAGCCCCAAGTGACAATAGCCATAGACAGAACAATGGCAGAGCAGGGGGAAGAAAACAAATTCTCTAATGTACTCAGCCCAGGCCTTTGGCAAGGGGAGTTAGTTATACAAGTACAGTACAGTCAAATCAGCAACTTCAGAATTTATTAAACATTCCATTTGTTAGAACTCTTAAGTTCTGCTTTTATATAGATGAAACATTTAAGTCTATAAATAGGGATGCGTCCTCAAAATTTTCTTTGGATTGATTTCTTGTTAGCATCTCCTAGTAATACATGAACGATACACTGAATGCAATAAACTGATACAAAGTTTAGGTAGATATACATATACATATGTGATCATGTGCTTTTAAAAGTGGATAATGGCAATCTTCAACAAAATCATATAAAACATCAAAGTGGAATTTTTTTTCCAACTCTAGAGCTAAATTTAAAAGTCTCAGTAAAATTTTGTAAACAAAATCACATAAAAAAGGCAAGCTTGGCTCTTCCTTCTGGTCCATTAGTGGAGCTTTATTTGCATAGATCTAGAACAAATTATTCTATTGGATAGAGTCAAAGTAACCCACTCCCCAATTCTACTAGTAAGCCCCCCATTTTGCCCAATCCCATAAGCGTCAGAACTAGATTTTCACGAGCTGTGCCCATCAACGCAAATCTGCTATGCATCTCTGCACTTTTATCTTGATGCCTTTCTCTTTCCTTCCCTCCTGCCGGGCCTCCCTGACGCTTCCTGGTCCCAGGAGCTTGCGCACAGGGAGAGAACAAAGGCCACTCTGATTCTGCGAGGCAGGTGTCAGGTGGGTGCTCAGGCAGCCGTGCTAAGCCTGGAAGCCCCGCAGCTTTCTGTTTCTTTCCGATGGCTTTATTCCACGTGAGTGTAAACCGCGTGAGATCAATGTCTGGCCTTGGCATTGTGAAGCAACACTTGCACACAGACATGAAAGGAAGAGGAAGAAGAAGGGACCGATATCTGGGGCCAAGCTGCCTGCCAGCAAGTGCTGGTCCCCAGCTTTGCTTTTAGGTCCTCTTGAATTGCTAATGCGCATCCTATTTTGGTTCTTTAAACAAGAGATTTTTTAAAAAAAGATTTATTTATTTATTTGGTACAGGGTTTCACTACATAGCTCAGACTCCTAGTGATCATCCTGTCTCAGCCTCCCCAGCATTGGGATTACAGTGTGTGCCACCATGCCTGGTCTTGGTGGCCGACAAGGCGCACTTGGGATTCTGGGGCTGGTGTGGCATGTGGTAGCGGGGATCAAAGCCAGGTCCTTGCACTTGCCACAGGCACTTAGACCACCGAGCTATCTCCCCAGCCTTAAACAAGAGGTTTTGACACTAACTTCCATCTTCCTGACCAGTGCCATCCAACAGATTGGCCACTGAGAACATGTGGCCACAGACACTTGCCATGGAGCTGGTCTGAAGGGTGCTGTGCTCTAAGCATAGAATTCACACTTGATCTGGAGACTTGGTACCAAAAGCACTGTAAAATATCTCACTAATAATTCTTAAGTGGGCGAGAGGTTGAAATGATGTTTTGGATGTATAGGTCTAAGTGAAATATATTAAAATTAATTTCTCCTGTTTCTTTTTACCTTTACAAAAATGTGCCTAGTAGAAATTTTAAAAGCATATATGGGGTTCACATTATATTTCTATTGGACAGCTCTGTCCTTGAGCCTACCCTGGAATGCCCAAGAATGAACATTCAATGACTGCAAAAGCTTTGTGTGAACCCTTGCTCAGCAACTTGCCTTGGCGGTCTGTGGTTCGTGAAAACAGACTCACAGGAGGCCAAGCTTATGAGAAAAGCATGGGCAATAACAGCTCTCAGGGGCTTTCATAATTACAGCCTGTAGCAAAGGCAGGGAATGTTGGGTTGCGGGCCCAGATACAATGGGTCTCTACCTATTCGTACAGAAGTCTATGGATCGCACACCCAACACTGGCAGGCTGTAGCTGAAGCAGGCTATAGCTGTGGGAATATACAGAACATAAAAAGCTAGGTGCATTTCTCTACTGGGTCCCAACCCGCTTCACATACAAATTCACCCTCTCGTCTTCGGTCTGCCACAAATGATGGTGACAGAGGAAGGGGAAGAGGATATGCAATTCTCAGACAGCAACAACAGAAGGCGCTCTGGAGCCTAGAGAGAGGAGAGCAGGCAAGGATCACCTTGGGATGGGAGGGAGAGGTGGGGCACCCCTTTCTCTTCGGTTGGATCCACCTTGATGAGAAAACAGACAGAATACAATTTTGGTTAGAAAGTTTATACTCTACTGTGGAAACTAGGGGTGGTTGCAAAGGTACCCACTACCTCATCCCCTGTGACCAAGGCTGAGGCTACCTGGCATGCGTGGATGGGAAAGGCAGCATGGAATGATGGGAACAAGCGCCACCAGACGGTGGCCACCACTTGCTACTGATGTGCACAAGGCTCAGCCAAAACACATGGTTTTCTTCTTACGACACAGTGTGTTGATTATAGATTTAGAAAATATGAACAAAAACAGAATAAAAAATTCCCCCATGCTTGCACCACCCAGAGATACCCAGTAGCAATTATGTGTATGGTTTCCATTTAGAAATCATTTTCCTTTTTCTTCTAGGAATAGGATTGCATGTAGCCAGTACTCTCTGCAGATATAACTATGAATGGCATATTTGCATTCTACTATATAAAACTATACCCTCCTTTTATCTAATCACTTCATTTGCCGGATAAGGTAGGTCAACGGTGTGAAATCGTATCTCACTGCAGATTTACTTTTAACACATTTCCCTAAGGATTAGCGATGTTGAGCATCTTTTCATGTGCTTATCGGCATTCTGTATGTCTTCTTCAGAGAAATGTCTATTTAAGTATTGTTCTCTTTTTTTCTTTCTTTTTTTTTTTTTTTTGGTGAAACTGGGGATTGAACTCAGGCCCTTGCGCTTGCCAGGGAAGTGCTTATTCTACTGATCCATCTCCCCAGCCCAAGTATTTATTGTTCAGTAGTTTTTTTTCTTAAGTCAGAAGGGCTTGTAACAAGGCTTGAGGAAGGCACATCTCAGGCATATAGTGTGGACACCCAATTATCATGATCATGAACTGAAGGCTATGCTTTTATTATTGTTTAGCTGTAGGAATTCTTCATATATTTCAAATATTAATCTTTTATCAAATACATAATTTCCAAATACTTCCTCCCATTGTGTGGGGCGCCTTTCACTCTTTTTCAAGCGGTGCACATTTGCGGACTATCACTGCATTTTAAACCAGGTCTAGCACCCATTCACATTTTGGGGCTGCAGCAGGTGTGGCATGAAGCAGGGTGGAGGCTGTGGTCAGGTTTCCCAGGGGCACAGGGCAAGTGAGTAGGCCCGACTTGGCCAACTTGCTTTGAGAGTCACAGGGCTGGCAGCAGGTGGGTGGTGGGGGCTTCTTCCTGAGGGTCTTGACAGTGACCCTATGGACTGAGGGACTCTGAGACCAGAGCAAATCTCTGGGCAAGGAGAGATGTTGGAAAACCCTGGCAGTCCTCTGAGTGGTCAAACCCTCACGATCCCAACCCAGCCTTTTCTTGAGCAGCTATAAAATTAAAATTTTCAGTAGATTATTCTTCTCCTGAATTTCTGGGATCTTGACTATTATATGTCTTGGTGTGTTTTTAATTAGTTTGAGGTTACTTGGCATTCTGTATGCTTTGGTTACCTGAATGTCAGATTGTTTCCTCATATTTGGGAAGTTTTCTGCTATTACTTCTGCCCATATTTTTTTAATGTCACTTGTATTGACTCCTTTCTCATTGATGCCTATTAGTCTCACATTGTTCATCTTTGCATCATCTTGCAGGTGATGGATTATTTTTCCTGCATCCTAGTTGTTTTTAAGAGATCCTTTCTTACCTTTTCACTAGCTGCACTGGCATCTTCAAGATCTGAAACTCTATCTTCACTTTCATTTAAACGGCTATGCAAGCTTGTGATTGAGATTTTAAATTCCTCTTTGACTCTGCTTCATGCGATCTATTTCTTTCCTGTATTGTTCATTCGAGGAATCCATCATTTTTCTAATCTTCTCTATTTTTTTTTATCAATGTCTTCTTTAGAAGCAGTTATTAGTTCTTTTACTGCCGTGTTTTCTTCAGATTGAGTTTCCTATGTTTCTATAGTTGATTCTTTACTTCAGATGCTATGAGTTCAGAGAATTCTTTTTTTATTTCAGAAAAGAATTCCGTTTTGAGTTCTTCTATAACTTTCTGGTATTGCTTACTTACTATTGACGCTATTGATGCTATTAATTCATACATTTGAGCTGAGCTAATGTCCTCTGCACTTGTCCTGGGTGGGCATTGGGTTTCCTCCATATGTTTCTGCATTTGATTCTTTACTGTAGATGTTATTAATTCAGGGATTTCTTTTTTCATTTCCAATCTGAGTTCCTCTATACCTTTCTGCAGTTGTTTATTTCAGAAGCCATTGATTCATTGATTTCAGCTATGTGATTCCCAATTTGTTCTGTGTTAGTGTCCTCTACACTTGTTATGGGTGGGCTTGGGGTCTGAGATTGCATTTTGCTCCTTCTCATTGTCATTTTGTGTAGCACTGTCTTCTGACCTTTGTTGTAGAGCTTTGGTGCAGTTATAACCTTAGCACCTACTGAAGTTCAGGTGCAGATCTACAAAGTTTGGATTTATCCAGTTGTGTCTGGCTTGGGTCTGGCTGCTGTGCTCAGGTCCTTCCTGTTGCTGTCCTTGGGGTTGAACCTGTTGTGCCCCTCTGGCAAGATGCTCTGCTCCTGGACTAGCTGGGTGGTTCTGTCACCTTCACTCTCTGCAGGTATTGCAGCTGCAGGGTTTCACCCTAGGCCTCTTTGCCAGGCCTCAGCTGAGTCTGGAG
The DNA here is from genome assembly GCF_000260255.1 of Octodon degus. Taxonomy (NCBI): domain Eukaryota; kingdom Metazoa; phylum Chordata; class Mammalia; order Rodentia; family Octodontidae; genus Octodon; species Octodon degus. The sequence goes on along the minus strand of NW_004524641.1, from coordinate 5,761,591 downwards.
GGGACAAGGTGGAGTAGCAGGGAGAGGCAGCTCTCCCACACACTCACTGGCCCTGGGCTAGGACTGGATCTGGGGGTTCCCGGAACGCGGCAGAAATTCCTACTCGGCGGGCGAGGGGGGGGAGGTGCTGCGGAGTGGTGGGGGGCATCCCAAGGGGGTGGAAGAGGGTCTCACCCACCCTGCGCCTGGGCTGGGACCGGTAGGTCCCGCAGGCGCAGGGTAGCTGGCCACATTTATTCTTCAATGGGGAAAGTGATTTCCTCCTTTATGGCACCAGTTATGGTTTGTGTCCAGTTGTCTCCCCAAAGCCTCATGCTGTCATGGGGCATGGACTTCTAGAGTTGAGATTAACTCATAATCCACTGGGGTTATAGGTTTTAGTACTGCTGGGATTATGGATGTGAGTACTACACCCAGCCTGGGGCATATAGCCTGAATGCAATTTAAGGGAGACAGACTTCCTCTCTGTAGCCATTGTTGCTGCTACTCCTCTACTTTGCTCTCTGCTCTTTGCTGCTGCCATGAAAGGTTGCTCTCTGCCATGTGCCGCTCTGCCTTGGAGCCAGCCGAGTATGAACTGAAACCTCCAGTGACTGTGAGCTAAATAAACCTTTCCTTCCTTCATTTTGTGTGTCGGGTATTTGTCCCAGCAACAAGAGAAGAGTAACTGAGACAACACCATAACATATTAAACAACCAGAAACAATCTAGATGTCCAGGCATGCTAAATTATTGCCTGCTGGGTTGATGCATTTCTATGGAATAAAAACTATGTGATAAAGTGGAAAGTGTTTACTAAGCAGTGTTATATAAACCTCACCATCAAAAGAATCTATACCTTGTCATTACAACTATGTAAGAAATATGAATTGCATGGATAAGTTTTGTTTTGTTTTCAAGACAGTCTTGTCATATAGTCCAGGCTGGCCTTGAACTCATGGTGATCCTTCTGCCTCAGTATCCCAAGTGTTGAGATTATAGCTGAGTGCCATCACATCTGACTTAATTGTATGGATAATAATAGAGAGCCTGGTAAAATCTGTTTTGGGGAGACATTATAGATATATTTAACATTTTCACAGAATGTTACATAAAGCTTTGGTGGTAATACATTTAAAAGATTAAGGCAGGGCCAGCCAAATAGCTCAGTGGATTAAAATGTCTGCAATCAGGCACAGGGGTGGGGGTGGGGGGTTCGATCCACAGGCCTGCTGTGCCGGCCCGCTCCCAGGGTGCAATTGAGACTGGGCATGGTAGTACATGCCTGTAATTCTAGGTCTTAGGAGACTGTAAACAGGTAGATCACTATGAGTTTGATCTAGTAGTGAGACCCTGAACACCCTGTAGACCCTTTCCTAAAATACAAAAATAAATAAATAAAGATTAAGGCAAGACAGTAAATTTTTGTAACAAAATATTCTGTAGGTCTCAAAGTTAGTGGGATTAGCTCAGTGGCACAGTACCTGCTTAGTAACTGTGAGGTCCTGAGTTCTACTTTTGGTACACAGAAAAGTCACTTAATAATTCTTTCAAGTATTCACCAACCAAAGAATGGATAAAAACATCTGGTATTTTTATACAATGGAGTACTACACAGCTATAATGAAGGATAAACTTTAGAAATGATAAATGGATGCAATTTGAGAGATCATACTCATAAGTTAAATAAGTCAGTCTTGCATGTGTAAATATTGTATTGTTTCCCTAGTGTAAAAAGCTGAAAGAGTAAATAATATTCAAAATGTACAATAGATATTGAGAAATGGGAAGAAACTTTTCAGAAGGCCAGAGAAACTGGGATGGGGGAAAAGAGAAAGAAATCTTGAAGACATAAGGGTAGGCAGAAAGTACATGAACAAAAGCCAAACTGCATGGGAAATACTTCACAGAATCAACAACTGGGATCTCATCTCATTGAGAAGTTTCCACACATAAAAAAAAAAAAAAAAAAAAATCAGGAACAGAACAAAGACAACCCACAAACTGAGAAAAAATCTTAACCAACAGTCACTCAGACAAAGGACTTCTATCTAGAATATATAAAGAATTTTTAAAAAATCAGGCACCTAAAATTCACAGACCCAATCCAAAAGTGGGCATCTGAGATGAATACACACTTCTCAGAGGAAGAAAAACAAATGGCAAATAAATACATGAAAAAATGTCCCACAGCATTGCTCATTTGAGAAATGCAAATTAAAACAACACTGAGATTCCATCTGATTCCAGAAAGAATGGCTATCATAAAGAAGTCAACTAATGACAAATGCTGGATGGGCTGTAGGGAAAAAGGAACCCTTCTCCACTGTTGGTGGAGTGTAGACTGGTACAACCTCTATGGAAATCAGTGTGGAGACTCCTCAAAAATCTGGGATTAGATCTCCCAGCTATTCTGCTTCTGGTATTTTCCCAGAAGAAAAAATATTATACCACAGTTATATATGTGAACCCATGTAGCACAATTTGTCATAGCTAAATCCGAGAAACAACCCGAGTTCTGATCAACTGAAAATAAAGAATATTTTTATGCAATGGAATATTACTCAGCCATAAAGAAAGACAAACTTAAGGCCTTTATAAATAAATGAATAGAACTAGAAGCTAAACTTTTTTTTTTTTTAATTTTAGGACAGGGTCTACAGAGTCTACAGGGTCTCACTGCATAGATCAGACTTGTCGTGATCCTCCTGTTTACAGCCTCCCAAGTGCTGGGATTACAGGTGTATACCACCACACCCAATCTCATTCAGTGTCTCAGCACGCCCCAGGGGCAGGGCTGGCATGGCAGGTCTGGCGATTGAACTCCTGGCCCCTGCATCTGCCTAAGCAGGCACTTTAATCTGCTGAGTTATTTGGCCAGCCCTAGAAGCTATACTAAGTGAAATAAATCCACATGTATAAATAAGAACTTGAAGGAATAAATAAAATCTAAAAGGTACAATGGCTATAGTAAAACTTCTGGAAAGAAACCAAACAAAGGGAATAAACTATTGAGAGAAAGGAAAAAAGAAAAGATACAGAAAAAAAAGGAAGGGAAAAATCATGTAAGTATATACATAGGATAGCTAAGATGATTGTGGTACTAATTTCTATCAGTTTTTTGAAGGTAACAGTTAATGCTTAAAATTATTACTTTGACCAATTTTACATACTAACACCTGTGACCTGAGTAACTATACTGAAGACCACAATGTGAATTATAACATCTACTGTGGAATACCTTGCATCTTGTTTTTATTTTTTTCAATTTTTTCAAAGAAGATTTGTCATTTCTAATGTCTCATCTTTTATTTTTATACTCTCTTAAAAATAAATTTAAAAAATACAAAGGACAAATTCAAGGTTTATGGAAAGGAAGAGTTAATGTTTTAATATTTGATAGACTTTACATGCCTGTATCTATAGTCTGAGCAACAAACTTGATAATATGTAATATAACAACCACTGTTAATTTCCTGCTTTTGTTTTGAGGTTCTGTACCACCTTTATTGTCTTATGGTGCTTTTTGTCTTTGTTCTTATTATTGCTTTTGTTTCTTTCCTCTTTAAAATAAAATTCAAAAAAATAAAAGGGAAAATATATATGCACATACAATAGTTAAGATAGCTATCCTACTAATTTCTATTAGTTCACTGAAAAGAAAGGTTTGTGCTTTTATCGTATTTTGTAATCTGAGCAACTACTTTGAAGATAGCAATAAGCAATGCAATTACTATTATTATTAATGTATTTTTAGTACAGGGTCTACAAGGTCTCACTACACGGATCAGACTCCTAGTGATCCTCCTTTTATCAGCCTCCCAAGCACTGGGATTACAGGCATGTGCCAGCACGCCCTGGAACCCTTGGGCATGCTGAGGATCGAACCCCAGTCCTCGTGTCATTATTATTCTCCTACTGCCTTGTTTTGAAATTTGATATTATTGTTTTATTTTTTCTCTTTATAATAATGAAAAATTTCAGAACACTTTACATTAAAAAAATGAAAAGGAATAAAAGGTGGCTCTACTTTTGCTACTCAGGAAGATCAAAATGAGGGAAGATTGTTCAAGTAAGAGTAGCTCCCCATGCTGGGTTCAAACTGTGATTCCCCTGCGTGGCCCTCCCAGAGTGGCAGGAGTATAGGTGTGCACACCGCACGTGGCTAAAGTAACCATGTCCCATGTACACTGTGTGTTTCCAATCTCCTCGCTGCACATGCAAGGGAAATTTGCCAGGATTTGGACAGCCCTGAATGGAATTCCCTATCTGACTCCAGGCAAAAGGCCTGGATTCCTATACACCTTGAAGATAACTCAGGTTATTCAAGTACAAATCTGCCGAAATCCCTGGTAGAAATATACTCACTCCGGCTTTCATTTCTTGACAATTTGCTGGGATAACTTTTGTTCATTGGTACATATGGCTCTGGAGGTGGCAAATCAGAAATCGGATGAAAGTAAAATCTGCTTTCCCACTCATCTACGGTAGAAACAAACAGTATGTTCAGCAACAGACAATCTGCTATGGAGACTTACGTAATGAAAGGCACAGGATGAAATACAGACAGAACTGCAGAAACCAGTTCTAGTGTTATGCTTAGTTTACAGAAAAGCTGGAAGTGCTACAAAAGTCATTGACCAGCACACTGATAAAATGTACTGGCAAAATTGCACTGATTTTTTGTTCCCAGCTACAGATTGAACACAGGATTGATTCGGATTCAGCCAGTGCCAGGAGCTAGGGTGTGGGAGACTTTTCTTGCTCAGTGGGCCCGGGAATGACCGGGTCACTCTGACAACACAGCAGTGGGAAGTGGCTTGGATCTGTTGAGTCTTTCCTACACTCAACTTTTTAGAAATATAGGTACTAAGAAGGTAAGATGAAAAAATGGATCTTTCTAGAATTCTGGACTCTCTAGAAAGTCAACCAAAATGAGCCTTAAACAAAGAACAGGTCAGAAAAAAAAGATCTTTCTTTGTCAAAAGTGGGTGAAGGTTTGCTATTTTAAACTTGCAGTCCCAGCAGACTAGTGATTGGCTAGATCAGTGCAGTGCCCTGTGAAGAGGATGGGGAACAAGAAACTCTAACTCCATGCACAGCTACCACATACCTTCTCCTGAGTTGTCTTGGAAGCCGTTTCTAATGGACGTGGATGGCGGTGGTGGGGGCGGTGCTCCAGCACCAGGCCTATCCGGAGGAAGAGGAGGCCTGGACCCGCTCCTGGGACTGTCTACTCCACTCCTGGATGGCAACTGAGGGGTGGCAGGCAGTGCCCGGTTTGTGTTGCCATTTCTGTTCACAGGTGGTGGCGGTGGGAGGGGCCCTGGGACAAAAGAAAGGACAATGTTAAATGCAATGCTATGGTGCATCCCTTAGCCACTGTGGGCATTACTGGTGTGATGTATACTCAGCCTTTATCTAGGGAACGTGGAGATGTTCCAAACTCTAGAAGTGACCGCACATATAAATAAGAAAGTGCACATGTGCACACATTTATTTGTACAGAATGCAAATAGTTAAATGACTGAGAGCCTTGAGTTAATGCAGAGGCTGGAGGTGGCACAGTGAAATTGAAAGCAGGTGACAATCTGTTTATGCTAAGCACCATATAATTTAAAAAACATTTATAATACTTTTAAAGAGCTATTGAACCTAATTACTGTGACATGAAAAAAAATTTGAAAAAGAAGACAGTTATGAAGTTATTTTAGGCTTAAGAACTCAGTTCTTTGAAGGCACTGTCTTGTTGTGTAATTGTGCATGCATGTCTCTGTGCAGCAATGAGGGCTTCCAGGTGGAAGTGCCACCAGGAAACTGGATGCAAGTTGTGCCCACAGCAGGAGGTCCCTCTTGGCTTTCCCTCTCTGGGGAGGCAGACGAGCACAGGTGGTGATGAACCGCTCATCGATACTCCCAGCTATAGATGTGGTGTTCATCCCATCCCCAAGGAAGCTGCTGCCCCATCTACAATGGGTGTCACGTAGTTATCTTTCTCTACTGCCAGGGGTAATATGCCAAAGAACAAGAGAAAAGCACTATAGAAGTACTAGAAAACTTTTTTTAAAAATGTAATGGTTGTTTTGAAATTCTGCGCCACTTTTATTGTCTTCTGGGGCTTTCTGTCTTTGTTCTTTTTTGTTTCTTTTCTCTTTAAAATTAAATTTTTTAGGGCCAGCCAAATAGCTCAGCAGATTAAAGCTCCTGCAAGCAGGTACAGGGGCCGGAGGGGGGTGGGGGGGGTGGGTGCTGGTTCAATCCCCTGGCCTGCCTGCTGGCCCTACCCCTGGGGCGTGCTGAGAGGGCAATTGAGACTGGGCGTGTTAGCATGTGCCTGTAATCCCAGCCCTTGGGAGGCTGTAAACAGGTGGATCATTATGAGTCTGATCTAGTAGTGAGACCTTGAACACTCTTGTAGACCCTTCCCTAAAAGAAACAATAAATAAATAAATAAAATAATTTTTTTTTAAATGCAGTGGTGTGGTATAATGAGAAAATTTTTAGTTTCCAGAAAAAAATTCAAAGCAAACTCTTTTTTTAAAAACTAATACAAAAGAGGGCTGGGGAGATAGCTTGGTGGCATAAGCACCTGCCTGGCAAACGCAAGGACCCACGTTCAATCCCTGGTACCACATGCCATCCCGACCCCAGAACCAGGGGCTAGCTGTGCTGGCTCCAGAACTGGGCCTGCTGGAGCATGCCTGAAATCCCAGTGGTGGGGAGGCTGACACAGGAGGATCATTAGGAGTCTGAGCTGTGTAGCAAGACCCTGTATCATAAATATAAATACAATTTTTAAACAATCTCTTAAAAATTAAAATAAGCCATCCTACTCTTCCCTTTCTCCATATGCAGATGCTATTTTGTTGAGTTAAATTAAAAGAAAAACAACTTGAGCATTTTTCTATGTAAATTCAAATGGCTTCAGTATTAGTCCTGATCTTCAGTAGTGTACTCCGCTTGTAACATGCTGATGTTTCATGTAAACCCGATGTCTTCGGGCACCATAAATATAAATATTTCATTATCTATAGATTGAGAATCCAATTTAAAGACCTTAAATGGAACAATCGCCCACTGCAGAATTGCCTATCAGAGTCTTGGCTCGAACCCTGGAGGGGGTGGAAGCCACTGCCCAGTGCGGGGTGAGGGCTCAAGGAGACTGCAATGTCACCTTGTAGCACTTCCTGCCCCATCTGCTCATCGTTGCCAGAGCCCAGGCAGCAAGACTTGACTTACTGGTGAAAACGAGTCTTAGATAGTTTGAGTTTGCTTTTTTTCTTTCTGAGACAGGGTCTCCGATGCAGTTTGGGCTGGCCTTGAGCTTACTTCACAGCACAGGCTGGTCTCAAGCTCACAGTGATCCTATTGTCTCAGCCTCCTCAGAGTGCTAAGATTACAGGCATGCACCACCACACCCAGCTTAGAGTTTAAGTTTAACATCACTGGTAATATCGCCACTGAATTGTCACTAAATGTAAACCAAACTTTAAACATTATAAGGCCTGTACAATGGAATTTGATCAACTGCATCTCATTTTTGTTTTAAGTATATGTTCATGAGACTCACTCTAGAACCTCACAGACTCAGTGCCATACTGGGGCAGGCGCAATAGAAAGCAAGTTTCTACTTCTCATTGGCAGGATAATAGTAAGTATGAGCATCCACTGAATACTGTAACTACAAAAAAAACAAAAACAAAAACCAAAACAAAAAAACAAAAGAATCCCTTCTATACACACTTGTCTCATTTAGTTTTTAAAATAACCCCCGAGAAGTTCAGGGTTAGCAGACAAGGCCTCTGAGCAACTAGAAACTTAAAATATTTAAGTCAATTTTAATTAATGCAAGAGTTTGAATTTAATTTCAAAGCCATCAAATTCTAAAGCCTACTCCCCTAACAATAAAGCCAAAGCACATTTCAAAATATAGATGGCAGGCCGGGGAGATGGCTTAGTGGAATAAGCGCTTCCCTGGCAAGCGCAAGGGCCTGAGTTCAATCCCTAGTTCCGCAAAAAAAAAAAAAAAAAAAAAAAAAAAAAAAAAAAAAAATATATATATATATATATATATATATATATAGATGGCCCTTGGTATGTATATGGTAGGAAAGTTCTGAAAGGCAAGCTGGCACTACCTATAAAATCCATAGTTTTGCTATGTATAATCTTGAACCCGAATATTCTGTCTCCAGGAATTCATTCAAAGCAAACACAGAGTTATGCACAAATACTTAGCAACCAGAATGTATCACCACATTATTTGCAACAGTACAAATCTAGAGGTGGCCAATATAACAGGGGAGGGTACATTTGGGAGGCTCAAGAGATGAAGGTATGCTTGTAGGATCTAATATTACATAGCCATTAAAAATCAGGTTGTAGAATATTTACTCATACCAGAAAATGTTAGTGAAATGTTGTTAAATAAAAGCCAAGTTACCAGTATATTCAGGGTGACACCAGAGTTACAAATGTGTAAGTCTGCATTTGAACAGATTGAAAAGATACATGAGATGTTAAAAAGATGTGTGAAAAGCCATGTAAACACGTTATTACTGATGACTTCTGGATAGTGATGGTAGGATTAAAATCATTTTTATATTCTGTATGCTTCCCTCCATTTCTAAATGAAACTGGCATGACTACGTAATCAAAGAAAGAAAACATGTTACATGTCACTGCCTATGATATTTGGGGAAAGATTTAATAACCTCATCCATCCACTTGATAGTCATATGAAAAGGCCTTCAAGCATTTTGCAGGAAAATTCCTCGAGGCTGGATCAAAAGAAATGTGACATTTCACTCACTGAATACCTGATCTCATTTGTTCCCTGAAGATACCTTAATGACAGGCCACTATGGCTGTGGATCGGATTGAATGGACTGGTAAATTTTTAGTATATGCAGTCCATTCTCCAAGGCATAGTGATTTGAGTGAGTGGTTCTCGAGGTCCACTGTACATTATTAGCACTGGGGAACCTTTAAATATCCTGACACTTACTCTGCATCCCTGACCAGTTCCTCCTGGGAAGCGGCCCATGGTAACTCTACTGTACCATTAAGTCTGAGGGCCACTGATTCAAACAATGGTGCTTATTAGGGTCCTCGGGTCAAAGGTCAATTAACTTTCAGAGACAAACCACCCCATTTCCAGACATGAGGAGGTATTCAAGGTAAGGTGGCACTTAAAAGGTAGATGGTTGTAGTAAGTCCATCAATAATGACTGTAAAGATAAATCTATTAAAAATGCTTATTATAATTAGAAAAGAGCTAATTGTATGGGATCCTCCATTTTATTTCATATTCCGAAAGTTTTTCCCTTAAATAAGCTGGCTAGTCTGTGCTGGGCCTGGATGGGCCTGTCTAGCCAGAAAATAGCATGCAATTTCCCCCCCGCTAGTGTTGGAGATAGAACTGGGGGCCTCATGCCTGCTAGGCTAAGGGCTGTACCACCAAGCTACATGTCTTGCCACTATACTAATTCTGATTTTATGACTATGACAATTCCTATACAGAGAAGGTCTACAGACCATACCTTTGGTACCGAAAGTGATAACAAAGCTCAACACGGACTTTTGTATATTTGTATTTAATAAGCAGGGAAGAGGTCTCATGGCCTGGCTAACATGCGGCTCATTCGCTATGACATAACTGCCCTCATGTTGGAATCCTGCAGGACTGAGACCTAATTGTCAAGAAGGGCGAAGGCGGCTGAGCTGACCTTCAGGTGGCGCAGAGACAGAAAGTCTCAGCCTCTGTTACTAATTGGCTTGTGATGGTTAAGTGTTGCTTATCTATTCAAAGCACAACTCAAACCTCAAAGGTTTGCAGGCGTCTCAAGGCACCAAGCAGGTCATCACCTACAGGTGGGAAGCAGTCTGAGGGTTTACTAAGCTTTTGCTTGCTTGCACTTTGGGTTATGCGTGGAACGCGGCGGGGCTCGAGGGCGCCGCCCCACCCTCTGCCCGAACCCTTACCTGATCTGCCCGGTGGGTCCCGCACCGGGGGTGGGGGTCTCTCGTTGGGCGGAGGCGGCAGAGGGCCCGACCGCCCGGCCGACGACAGGGCCGGCGCGGACGAGGTGAGGGACAGGTTCCGCTGCGGGAGCCTCGGGATCTCATCGCCAGCCGGGGGCAGGGGCGGCGGGCCGGG
>NW_004524641.1:5747282-5751183 GCF_000260255.1 Octodon degus | reverse complement strand
CTGCCGCAGGGAGCCGCCCCCGAAGGCTGGGCCGCGGCTGCCGGGGAAGGGCGGCGGCGTGGGCCCGAGGCTGGGCTGCCGGGGGGCTGTGGGCACGGGGGGCGACCCCCGGCTGTGCACGCTGGACTGGATGGGCCTCGGTGTGTTCGGTACCGGAGGGGGAAGGCTTTCGGGCTTCGAGCCCGCGTCGGGCCTCGGTGGAGGCATACGGTTGCGGGGAGGCTCCGGGGGGCCGCTGCGGTGACCTGGAGCTGGCGCGGGGAACCTCCCCGGGCCGCTGGGGGGCGAGAAGGGTTTGGCAGACGCGGTTCTTCCTCCTGGCGGCAAAACTGGCGGGCGGCTTCCTCCAGAGTCTACAGAATGGGCAAACAGGCACCAGTTAGAACATGAGAAACCCTAAGTCCTCTGGGAGCTCAGCTTCCGCAAGTCCCTTCCCAGGGTGCATTAAAACATAGGTGACTACTATTCATGTAGACCAAGTTTTGTGCGACCTTTCCTATAGGCAGTGGAATGGACCCCAGCCCTGTTTCCCTTCTAATCCCAGGCTTTACAACCCATCAGCTTTCAGAAGGATTCTGGAGCGATCACTTGGCAGTAAGTGCATCGAGAACTAAGCATTCTGAGAGGCTCCCATTCGCTGTGCGGGCCCAGGATCAAGATAGGCTGGGTAGATGGGATTTCTGCTAATGACTTTCATTTATCTCCACTGCCAATCCTTGTCCCCTGGCCTTTGTACCTTTCAGGTTTGAAACATAATTCAGCTGCCTTAAGTAAAGAAAAGTTATCTCAAATCACTTTCCAACTGTACAGGCTTATCCAATCCCCTTGCAAAGAAGTGCCAAAGAAGGGGGGAGAACTTAATGGAAAAGTCATGATTAGTCGACTGCATTATGAAAGAACTGAGAAAGGAAAAACAAAACAACAACAATAACTACTACTACTTTTGGACAAAGTTTAATTAAAAGAATCAACACCAGTAAAAGGAATTCATTTGTAAAGCCGTAGGCAACTATACAACTTTTTTCCTTACTCGGTACACTGGCAGGAGAGAACAACCCATAGCTTCTTTGGTTGAGGCGAATTTGCTTCAGTGAGTAAACCAAAGTTTAGGGAGAAACTAAGGGCGGCAACAAAAGACATGGAAAATCTTACTTTCACCTCAATTGCTTGAAACCCAAGGTAAGTTCTTTTTTTTTTCTTTTTTCTTTTTTCTAATGTATTGACTGTTACAAGGTCTCACTACACAGCTTGTACTCATAGTGATCCTCCTGTTTTCAGTCTCCCCAGTGCTGGGATTACAGGCATGTACAACGTCTAGACTCTAGCTGGCTTAGCCTGCCCTTCAAGTGGGGCTGGCACAGCATGTGGGGCCGAGGATCAGACTGTGGTCTCTGTGCTTACCTAAGCAGGTGCTTTAGTCTGCTGAGCTATCTCACTGGCCCACCAAGGTAAGTTCTTGAAAAAATGGTTAGCCTTATCTGCCACTTCAATCATAAAATGTATCAAATATTTAGTGAGCACTTGCTGTTCTTCAGTCATTATTCTAGATCAGTGATGACAAACCTTTTAAAGCTTTCAGTGATAACATACAGCCTGCTTAAGCACATGTGGCATAGGTTTGCCACCCCTGTTCTAGATCCTGCAGACAGAACAATTATAAAAATAGAAAATATCTTGTTCTCCTGAAGTTTATATTCTTGAGAAAGAGGTGATAATAAGACAGCCAGTAAATACTTTCAGATAGTTTTAGGCACTCAAAAGAAACTAAAGTAGGCTGACAAATCACGAATGTTTGGAAAGGCCTGGACAGATGGGATGGCTGGGACAGCTCTTCTGAGGCTGTGACCCTCTGAGAGCTGACAAGAGGCCGCCCACCCATGGGACAAGAAGGCAGAGAGGCCCTTCCAGCAGAGGACCAGCAGGTGCAGAGGCACTCACTTGGGCATAAGCTTCAGGTTCATGAAAGCAGCCTGTGTGCCCAGGGCACAGTGGGCATAGGAACTCACAGTACCAGAAATGGAGCTCGGTGCCCCGCCTGGTAGACCTAAAGCAGTTCTGATTTTATTCCAGACACAGTAGGAAGCAATTGGACAAATTTATTCAATGGAGTAATAGGAACTCCAGAGAGAATTTGTTATTTAGATGTTAACTCTAGAGAAAAAAACAAAGCTGTATCTTCCTTGGCTCTGTGGTAAGATTCTCCATCATCAATTTGTGATGGGCTGTATCTTGCAAGTTCCCATCCATCTAAGAAGAGGTCTTCTGCACAAGTCTGTACACCTACTTCACTTGCATCTTCATCTTATTATTTTACTTTATCTTTTACCATACTTTTCACCTACTGTTAAAGTACTCATTGTATGCATTTATCAGCTGCCTCAACTTCTTTCGGTGGGTTTTAAATAACTAAATTTAAATTTATCTGGCAAGATAGGCTCTCTCGTGTTACTGGGCCTCTTTCGAGATTTTGACCATCCAGTGCTAAAATAAGTCAATAAGTCGAGGAAAGAGTGACTTCATTTTCAGAGGAATGTGAGGATTTTACATTTTTTTTTCAGAGGACATTTTATTTATTTAATGTATTTAGTACAGGGTCTACAGGATCCCACTACACAGATCAGACTGGTAGTGATCCTCCTGTTTTCAGCCTCCCAACTGCTGGGATTGCAGGCTTGTGCCACCACACCCAGTCTTAAGGAGGACATTCTAAAAAATCACAGAAGTAGGAATAAAATTCTTCTAACATGAGAAACATTACCTCACCAAAAAAAGTTTCACCGTGAATTTGAACTTCTGTAGTAATAAGGAGAAAGCTTCATTTGTTTTTTCTTTTTTGTATTTTAGGGAAGGGTCTACAGGGTGTTCAGGGTCTCACTACTAGATTGGACTCATAGTGAGCCACCTGTTTATAGCCTCTCAAGTGCTGGGATTATAGACCAGCGCCATCACACCCAGTCTCAATTGCTGTCTCAGTGCACCCTGGGGGGGGGGGGACCAGCTCAGCAGGCCCTGGCATTGAACCCTGGGTCCCTGCACCTGCTTGCAGGTGCTTTAATCTGCTGAGCTATTTGGCCAGCCTCATGTACTCTGCAGAGTTTTTCATGTAGGCATAACCAGATTCAATCTTTCAGGTTTACAGACACTCCTAAAGGTCATTTGCAGGCTCCCTGCAGAGGACATGGGTTGAGCACCCCTAAATCTGAAAATTTAAAATGCTCCAAAATCTGGAACTGCTGTGTGTGTGTGTGTGTGTGTGTGGTCCTAAGATTCAAACCAAGGGCCTTGTGCATGTAGGCAAGCACAGTACTACTGCGCCACAACCTAACCCTAAAATCTCACACTGAGTGCTGATCTGACATCACCAGTGGAAAATTCCCTCTCATAAAACTTTATTTCATACACAAAATTATTAAAGATATTGTAAAAAAAATTACCTTTAGGGCTGTCTGAATAAGATCTATACAAAACATGATGAATTACATATTTACAATCAGGTGCTATTCCAAAGGTATCTCAATATGCATATGCAAACATTCCAGAATCTGGAATTCAAAATACTGCCTTCAAGCACTTTGCGTAAGGCATTCTCAGCCTTAGAGACACTGGCTCTGAAATGCCAAATGTCTGTCATGCAGACTTCCCAGTGTGTTTGAACAGTGGCTTGCAACTACTGGTGCTATGCTGGACCACGGGGCACAGGTCTGGGGTGCCGAGCTCCACATGTTCCTTCTCTTCCTTTTCAGCTCTCCCTCTAGAAGAGTATAGGAGGGGGCAGGTTCACCCAAGGACATGGGCAAGTATTTCAGAGTTCTTTGGAGCTGTCTGGTCCTGAATGATGAAAGAAAGGAAGGAAGGAAAGGAGGGAATGCAGAGGGAGGAAGGAAGGAAAGGAAGGAATGCA
>NW_004524641.1:5720955-5747182 GCF_000260255.1 Octodon degus | reverse complement strand
AGGGAGGAAGGAAGGAAAGGAGGGAATGCAGAGGGAGGAAGGAAGGAAAGGAGGGAATGCAGAAGGAGGAAGGAAGGAAGGAAGGAAGGAAGGAAGGAAGGAAGGAAGGAAGGAAGCGCCAGCTAAGGAGGTTTTCTTATGGAACAGGGATAACATCTCAACTGATGTAAAATGTTCTAAAGGGCACAGAGCCTGAGGTAGATCTGCCAAGCCTGCAAAGTCTGCCTCGCCTTCAGCTACTCAGAGAAGGAAACTTGGTCTCATCTTCAGCTACTCAGAGAAGGAAACTTGATACCATTATCTCTGCCAGCCGTGGATCTTAGCTTGGGCATTCCAGCCTGGAACAGTCCTCCCAAGCCGGGGGGTCCACCGCCTCCAAAATTTCCACCACTGCCGCTGCTTCCTCCTCCAGCGCTGCCCCCTCCTCCGCCAAACCCGCTGCTTCCACCAAAGCCTCCACCGCCAGCACCTGCTCCTTTGGGCTCTGCAAAAGGAAGAACATACAAATATGGAAGTGCTCACCTGGGCGCTGCGCCAGGCCTAGCCCATGGAGAGCACAGGGAGGACGGAGGCTAAGCCTGGGGCTCTGGGGGAAGCCGGGATTTCTTCTTTCAGCTGCAGGATTTTAGGGGTGTTTTACCCCTGGGCAGAAAAGAAGGGTTTTCTTTCTGCTGCAGGTTGAGCCAGCCCACTAGGAAGAAACCGAAAGAGATGATGTTTGGTCCTCATACCCTGCTTGACTGGCTGTCTTGCGTGTTGATATCGATTTGTCTTATATTCTAAGATTTGGCAAATAGACATACAAAGGAAGAGTCCCAAGGGAGAGAGATGTAATAAAGGTGAGGAAAAAGGAAAAAGCAAACAATAAGAAGAATAAAGGAGAAATAGTAAAAAGAAAAAAAGAGAAGAAATTAAAGTATCTCAGGTTTCTCCTTGAAAATATCCTGTATTGAAGTATATTTTTTATCTGTATTTTTCACTTTATGTTTTTTCTTATAATTAAGAACAAATTCATCTAAGAATGGTGGTGCATACTTGTAATCCCAGTACTCTGGGAGGCTGAGGCAGGAGGATAACAAGTTTGAGTGCAGTTTGGGAAACTTAGCAAGATGCTTTTTTTTTTTTAAAGCAAATGCCCTAGATTCATTTTGTAGCACCAAGAAAGGGGAAAATAAAATAATGAAAGAACATTAAAAAAAATCACTAACCTCTTTATTGTTAGCATTTACCATGTCATTATTCTTTGAAAACGTGAGATTACGGAGCTATATTATATTTTAAAACATTAATGTATCATATTTTAATTAACCACTTACTTATCTAATGGCTTCCTAGGTTGATTTTATTTTTTAGTATCATAAAACCCAACAGTGGGATTAACAAACTTAAAAAATTTTGCAAACTAGGAGGGCATAATCTTTTATTTTGCCTTTATTTGTAAAAAATGGTGAAAGATTTTGAAATGGCAAACAAAAGAGAAAGAAAAAGATCACTATGTATCCTGTTTTGCTTTCTGAACTATTCTCTACTATCTTTGAGCTGTTTTGTTTCGTTTGAGACAAGCTCTTACTATGTAGTTCAGGCTGGCTTTGAAGTTCCAGTGTTCCTCCTGCCTCAGTCTCCCCAGGGCTGGGGATTAAGGGCAGGCACCACCAAGCCCATCTTGTCTTTGTTTTAAGCTAGCGTGCTGCCCAGGCCGGGCTTGAACTCACAATCCTTCTGTCTAGCCCCCAAGTGCTGGGATTACAGACATGTACCTCTGTGATCAGCTGAGCTATACAATAACTGTAAGCTGCTGGAGACTGCTAGTAATGCTAATTATACCTGTCTGAAGAAATGTAAATTAATTTGTTTAGTTCAGTGGAACCGGGTACTGATGTGTTTTACTCCTGAGTTCATTTCCGCACTTGTATGTATGATACTTTGTACTATATTTTTCTTTGAATTAGTAACATCATACTGGTTCCTTTTAGTTAATGAGTTAAATAAAAGGTTAACATTTATTTTATATTTGTGTGAGAGCTGTGATTATACCCTCTTAAAAATTAATTGCTGAATTCATGTGTGTATGCTTCTAGCTAGATGTTCACCCAAGGCCTTGTAGGTAGGGCTTTGGCGGGTGACTGGGTCCTGGGTGCATCACACGGGACACATCCACTGATGGGTTTCCAGCTGGGTGTGATGTTGGGAGGTAAAGCCAGGTGGGGAGCAGTGGGTCACAGTGGGAGTGGCCTGGAAGGAAAGTGTATCTGTATCTATATCCACATCTATATCTCCAGTTCCTTCCTGCCATGCTATGAACTACCACGTCCCTCCACCATGCCACCCCTCTCTGCAGCCAGCCAAGGGACCAAAAACTCTGCAAGCCATGAGCCAAAATAAACCTTTCTTCCTTTAACTTGGCATCAGGTATTTTGCCCCAGCAGTGAGAACATGAGCCAGTATGGGTTTTGTTTGGTTGATTTTGAGACAGAGTCTTACTCTATAGTTGAGGCTGGTCTTGAACTCGCTAGGTAGCCCAAGTTGGCCTCGAACTCACAGTGATCCTCCTGCCCCAACCTTCTCAGTGCTAGGATTGCAGGGGTGTGCCATCACATCCAGCTGTATGTTTGTATTTGTAAGGTTAAGTATTGTTTAGATTTCTGGTCCTCTAAAATTAGATCGTCTTTGAGTTAGTAAATTATATGTATAAATTAATCTGGGATAACTATATATTCACACTTCACATTTGGAAATATGTATCTCTTATTTATGTCTTTCAGATTTTGTTGGAAAGTTTTGAAGTTTTTAAACTATGAATACATTTTTGCTTGTTAAAATCATTTTTTAATTTTTTTAATTTTAGGGAAGGGTCTATAGGGTGTTCAGGGTCTCACTACTAGACTGGACTTTTGGTGATCTGCCTGTTTACAGCCTCCCAAGAGCTGGGATTGCAGGTGTGTGCCACCACAACCAGTCCAATTGCTGTCTCAGTGTATCCCAGGGGCAGGGCTGGCACGGCAGGCCCGGGGATTGAACCCTGACCCCTGCACCTGCTTGCAGGCACTTTAATCTGCTGAGCTATTTGGCTGGCCCTATTTGCTAAAATCATGAAAGGGACATTTTCCTGTTATATTTTGAAACTGGTTATTATTGGCATAGGAAATTTCATTTGATAACTAATAAGCCACTCTACTACATATTCTAAGTTAAAATTTACCGAAAAAAAATTGACCTTGCATTTCCTGGTAGACACATGGTCTACAAATCATAAAGCTTTTAAATCCTTTTTCTAAGAGGCGTGTGTCATCTGTTTTCCACAGGTAATTACTTTGATGGATGCACTTCCATAACAACATGAATTACTGACGGAGATTGCTTCTAATATTAACTATTATTTTAAAACAAGCTTTAACAAATATTTACAGCCACAAAGGATCCTTTTGTTTTAAATTTTTTTAAAGACTTTCTTGTGGCATGGAATTTTATCAAATGCTGATTTAATATCTATTAATTTGACTGTATGTTTTTTCTTATTTGATATGATGGATAAATTTTCAATCTTGTATTAAGAATAGGATAAACCTTGGACTTGGTAAATTATTTTTATAACCTGCTTAGGTTTTGGGTTTTTTTAAAGCATGGTGGTCTGTCATCCATGATCTTAAATTGTCCTCGGTGGGTTTTCCTAATTTTGGAGCTACTGTACTGACATTTAGTTTTGGACAATTCTTTGTTGTAGGTGGCTGCCCTGCTCTTTATAGAACTGCATCTCTGTGCACTGCCCACTAGGTGTCCCCTGCCCTCACCAGGCTCCCTGTCATGGTAGAGAGAGCTGCAGGCCTCCTATCCCCCACACAGGGGATTAGATCTCAGATGGCTTTTGGGCCATAGCTTGCCAGATATGGCTGACTAGCTGGGCTCATCCCAGGGAAAATCCTGTGATACTGAGAAGTGTTTTGACTGAGAGGTCACAGGGTTTCAAATCAAGAGTCCCACACAGTTCCTTTTTTTGAGGAGTGGTATGCGCTCATTTGCGGCACCCTGCCTGCTCGCAGGGCAGTGTTCAAGGACCTTATTTTAATCTTCCTCTTTCTCATTTCCTCCCCACACCCAAGTTCCCTTTTAACTCTGATCCTTCTCACTCTTTCTCTGCTCTTGGACGCTTTCCCTGAGATTTCCCCAAGCACTCCTTATCAGCTTTGCTAAAATCTATCATCTTGATTCACTTTTCCACAAAGCTCCAGGAGGTGATGTACAGAAGGTCAGTGTGTTTCCTCAGAGTACAAGGGTCATCTAGGCTGAGTCCTGGTAGTTCTGGTGGACAGTGGAAAGGGCTACGAGTGCAAAAGGCCAGTGTCTTAGTGATCAGTGGATTCCAGTCATGGCTAATCCTTTGTTCTGTTGAAAATGTTAATAAGTAGCCTTGTTTTATAGGTACTTGTTTATACATACCCTGCCCTGTAGAGCATTATTTCAGGATCAAATGAGTGGATAAGTAAAGATGTGATTCCATTTCCTGTCTCAGAATTTCTGCTAATCACATCTTACACTTGAATTACCTTGTTAGACAACAAAGCGCTTGAAGCTCACAACACACTTGTGATGTCTGTAGAACAGGGACCATTTCTACTTCACAAGTGGGAGTTGGAGATGGCACGTAATGGATGTGCCCACATCAGCTGATCCCATGGTGGGGCACTTTCCATATTTCATGTGCATCTTCCCTTCTTTGGTGCCAGGAACAATGAGTTAAACTACAGAAAAATGTTGTGAATAATTCAAAGAATCGCCATTGTGTATGTTTCAGACAAAGAATTATTATACTGGCTTCCTGCTGCATTAGAGGAGAATCCAAGCCAAAGCGGTGTCCTACAACGAGTAGAACAATCCCTTATTTTGCTAGCTTTGCAGCTGTTGTGAAAAAAAAAATATTTTTTGGAGGAGGTGTAGAGTTGTTAGCCATAAGCCATGGAGATAGCTTTTCCACTTACTGTCCAATATTGGTGCACTTCTGTCATTGGTGACTGTCTTCTTTAGTTTCTTCCCTTTGCTGATGTCAGACAGAAGAGCATTTCTCCCAGCCTGCTCTGACTTATTCAAAGTAGGCTTCTCTGTATTGGCCTGAAAGGAAAGCACACAAATGTGTTTGCAGCTCTTGGATTAGAAGCATGTACTGCATTACTCAGTTGGACAGGCAAGGCGCTGCAAGTTTGCTATTGAGGTTCTTAGAGATGGGCTATAAATCCTCCACAAATTTTGACTTAGACATTTGAGAGCAGAGGCAGCAGTAAATTGCATTCATTTTCAAGGCAGGAAATCAACTAAAAGTCTCTGAAAATTCAGCCCACAATCTGCCTGTAATTAGTGGAGCCAAGGTGGGGGTGGGGGCTACACATGATAAAAGAGCTTGCAGTCTCAGTGTTCTGCAGGGCACTGTAGGCTTCATTCTCCAGGGTGTGTCCCGCAGGATGAGATTCCTTTCCCAGCTTGTAGAACTAACTTGGTGCAAGGGGAAAACGGTCTCTAATAAATACTAGTGGTTTTCATAACTCACTGAAATTTCTGAAAATAACTTCTTAGTATTTTAACAAAGATGCTTAATATTTAAGTGAGATTTATGAGGTATAATTTACATTTGGTGAAATAATCCTTTTGAGTTTACAGTTTTGTGAGTTTTGACATAGAGAACATTTTCATTTTTCTCTAAAGTCGGTGTCCCTTCGGTTACTTGTTTCCGATGTTTAATCCATTTGAAAATGTAGTTTAGTGAACCTATAGAGTGGACAAATGTACTGCTTTCAGATGTTTGGGGATGTTCCTGTATGTCCACAGTTCTGGGAAATCAATTTTCTTTCTTCAGGGTCATTTGGGGACAGAGACACTAAGAGTCCAGCACATGGACTGGGAAGTATCTGCCTGTGTCTGTCACACTGGAACCTGGCTTGGCCTCATCTGGGCCCAGGGAGGTCCGTCCTGCAGACTCGAGAGCTCTCCTAGGCTGGACCCTGCCCTCCTGGATGGATGTGCTTTCAGATGGGCCAGGGAGGTCCAGGACAGGAAAAGCTGGAAAAGGGTGGGACTTGCTATCTCATCTATTCACCTGTTATCAGAGATGGAGACCTTAGAAAAATCCTGAAGTAGGCTACATGGAATGTATATCAAATTGGCAGTGTCTTGAAACAATTAAATTATAAAAGATTACTTGCTTATGGTAATGATAATAATATAGCTTTTACACTGAGCCAGGCACTGTTTTCAGTACCTTATGTGTATTATTTCATTTAGCCCTCATCAACTGTAAGTTGTTATTTCCATTTCACAGACAAGGAAACTGGGGAACAGGGAGATTATTTTTAATTAATTAATTAATTAATTGGTACAAGGTCTCACTGCACAGCTCCGACTCATAGTGGTTCTCCTGTCTTAGCCTCCCCAGCACTGGGATTACAGGCATGTGCCACCATGCCTGGTTTTGGTGGCCAGCATAGTGCACCCAGCAAGGCATGCAGTACTGGGGATCAAACCTGGGCTCCTGAGCTTGCCAGGCAAGTGCTTAGACTGCTCAGCTACCTCCCTAGCCAAGGAGGATTTACTGTTTGCCTCATAATCGATCCGGAAGGGGAGGAGCTGGGATTCAAATCCTGACAGTCGGACTCCAAAGTCTTCCTTATAATCAGAGAGAAGGTTAAATGTGGGCTCCATGAGCCCCAGCATGCCCTGGAAGCAGCCTGCTTAGAGCTTCTCTGCTGTCCTTTCAGAAGGGCCCTACGTATCAGCTTGCCTCTGCCAGTGGTTTATCCTCTACTGTTCTCACTCTTGTTTTTTACCATCTGTTTTCATTTTAAGAATGAACATAAGCCAAAGCTTAGGGAGGTTAACTGGCATGCCACACTGGACCTCTAACAATTTGGGGTTAACAATGTCCAGTGGCTTCCTGTTTAGCTTCAACATTTATTCTGATACCTGACCTCCTCCAGTGCTAGCCTCTCTCATTTGGTGGATCAGAGCACTTAACTGCACCAGTCCACTCGGCAAAGTCCCATGATGGCCACCAACCTTCTATATCCTATTTCTCCAGGATCTTGCTTTGAGTTATGCAATAAAGAATAGAAATTACTTGATAGGATAAACGAGGGTACCTCAAACTTTAATCATGCCACCTGTGTCAGTATTTACCACTTTTACCAACCCAACTCAACATATTATTTGTGATAACTATTTTTCAGTGAACACATTAAATTAACTCACCGTTAAACCCTGAACTTGATGTGCTAGTCATATTTTTAGAACACACATTAAAATACATAAGCATTAAATTCAATAGATTAATCCATTACTATCCAGCAGTGGTGCACAACTCACGTTTTGGGAGGAACAGAACTCAGGCCTGCCACATCACAACTCTTCAACCTTATCTACATAAAAGCTCAGTTTTAAAATTCTTTTTTCAATCTATAATAGGTGTTAAGGAGCAATGAATTTTTGTAAAATAAAAAGGGCTGGGGATGAAGCTAAGTGGTAAAGCATTTGCCTTGCATGTGCGAGGCCCTGATTCAGTCTCCAGTA
This sequence comes from Octodon degus, assembly GCF_000260255.1. Classification (NCBI taxonomy): domain Eukaryota; kingdom Metazoa; phylum Chordata; class Mammalia; order Rodentia; family Octodontidae; genus Octodon; species Octodon degus. The sequence goes on along the minus strand of NW_004524641.1, from coordinate 5,739,634 downwards.
TGGCTGAGTGATTGATGAATGAAAATGACCTCAATTTTCCTATATGAAAGTGAAGGGAGCACCAGTGTGAAGCTTCTGCGTAGTGCAGGCCCCAGGTACAGGGGAAGCCCCAGGAATGGTGTATGCCTGGGAGTCATTTCATACCATTGGGTGGCTCCCCAAGCAGCATTCGCTGATTGTCCCATAGGCCTCTGGAGGACCAGGTGACTGCAGTGAAGAAATTCCCCTGAGAAGCAAACATTTAAATGCAAAGACAGGCATGTGAGTGTAGGTGGGAAGGGTGCTGGTGGTAGGGCTAAGGGCTCACGAACAGTGGAGAAAGGGGGGAGGGCAAAGGAAGGAAAGCAGAATGGATGAAACGTACTGTGCATAGTGACCTGGGTTTCTGACTGTCCACCCAGGAGTGAAAGGCTGGATGCTGAGCGGACACAGACCACGCTGGCCTCAGAACAGCTCCTGCAAGTCTCCCATGATGGGCACCAAAGGAAACCAATGGAGTGCCATTATGCTCATACAGTGCATGGCAGCAGGCGTTAACCAACCAAAACTTTCATGGTGTTTGGATTCTCAAGGCCTCAGGGGTGGGCTTGCTCTGGGCCCGGGCAGAGGCTGCTGTATCACGCCTGTGCCAGAATGCACACACAGGTGTAGAAAGAGAATGGAGAGGACATACTCACCAGTGCAAATGTGGGTGGCGGTGGGGGAGCCGGTGGGGGAGGGACAGGCATCTTGGGCAGTTATCCTTTCAACAGTCTTGCTGATAAACCTATAAAGACAAAACACAGCATCCTAATCACTCTCCCATTGCTAGGACTTAATACTTAACACCAACAAATTATCTAAGGAGAAGCTTGTTTAGGCTCATGGTCTTTTTAGAAGTTTCAGTATGTAGTTGGCTGGTTCCAGGCCAGAAGCAGAATGGGGCCGGACCTGCTGTGAAGGAAAGCTGCATGTTCCTGTGCCTGTGAAGCAGAGAATGAAGGAAGGAGCTGGGAAGGGAGCTATTCTTCCAGCCTGTGTCCCCGTGACCTGCCTCTTCTGACCAGAGGCACCTCGTAACAGCAGGTCAGTCTTAGTACCCTTATGATCCAGGCTTCTTCCAAGAAAGAGTCTGGGAACACAAGCTCTTGGGAGGGACACCTAGCTTTAAACTGTAACATTCTTCCCCAGCCTCTAGGATTCATGCACATCTCTGGATGCAAAGTGCATTTAACAGCTGCCAAAGTCTTAGCAGTTCCACCACTGCATGGAAGTCCAAGTCAAAATTTCCTGAGATGTAATGCAAACTCTTAGCTGTGAGCCCCTGTAAGAATCAAGAAGAAGTTAAACACTGCTGACATGCCATGGCGCAGGGTAAACATTCCCATGCCAAAAAGGAGAAACGGAGATAGGAAGAAATAGGACCAAAGCAAGACTGAAACACAATAGGGCAAATGTTAAATCCTGTAATTCCATGCCCAGCACCGCGGGCAAGCTATGGTGGGATGAGAACTCTAAAGGGTCTGGGAGGCCCCCTGCAACTTGGTGGGCTCTGCTGCCAGGTCCTCTCCCTTGTGCCCTGCCCGGCGCCTCCAACGTACCGGGGTCTCCAGTGCACTTGTGGCAGTCATATACTAGACTAGTAACACTGTCCTAATCTTCCCTGCTCTCTCACAAGCAACAGCTTGACTTATGTTCAGCTGTTCACGGGGATGGAACTACCTTTCTCTTCCTTACTTCTCAGGAGCAACTGTTCTGTCTGGAAGGTCCCTAGCAGGGGGAGCCTCTGAGACATAGTGCTTGAGGATACTGGAAGCCAAAGCCAGCTGCTCAATTCTACCCCACCACAGCAGGCCGCAGGAGAATGAGATGGCCCTAGGCCTGTGGCCTGGTAAGTGCAGGGTTTTCATCAGACTGCTAGAAGTGTATCCTAGCCAAGTCTGATGGAAAACAAGTGCTCCTCCTTTTCACTCATCCCCCAAACAAAATCCTTTCTTGCTCTCCCCTGCCTCAGCACCCCTTACCTGGTTTTATTAAAATCTGAGACCCCTGTTGTAGAGTTTGAGCCTTGAACCAGGCCTTCCTGAAACAGTGGCCACTGGAGTGACATAATTTCTATACAACATGGGTCCTGAATCTCAAATAGCAGAATTATTTTCCTTTATTCTCAATAATCTCCTAATTGCAGAAAACTACTTTTTAGAACTTAAACATTTAGCTTAAGCACCAAAAGGTGGAAAATACAGGCCTTGAAATAAATGCTTTCTATTGAAATGAGGCTGGCTTGCTCTCTGTGAACAGAAATGGAAGGGAAAAGCTAAACGGACATTGCTAGACTTGTCCCAGCTGTGCAGAAACAAGAATTAAGACAGTTGGGAACAGTTCCATTCCAAAGCGGGCTATCAAGCAAAAAATAGCGTTTTAAGACATTCCAACACTGCAGCAGCAGCTGCCACTGCCAGAGAAGCAACTGGGTCCAGGCGCAGTACTCACCCTGGCCCTGAAGCCTGAGCACGCAGGCTCACACAACCCTGCTGAAGACAGTGAGCCTCGGAGAAAGTGAGTCGCTCGCCAGCAGGCCCCTGGCAACGGCCTTCAATCTTGTCATCTCGGTCGCTGCTCTTCCATTGGATCACAGCGCCTAGCTCTGTTTTTTTGAGCTTTTTCAGGGAGGCAACCTAGTGCTACTAATTAGGCTGTACTCTAAATAAATTACTATTTTAGACAAGGATTCACTTCAAATGTGTCCTAAATTGGTCTTTCCTGCATATCAACAATCCATCTCCCAGGGGGCCAATGGGGCACTGTGAGCGGGGTTGGTGCTCCCTGTGAAGGGGCCTTGCCAGGTGCAGAAGGACCATCAGAGGCCTTGGAGCTGGGTGTGCCTCAGCACTGAGAGGAAGGGCAGGCTCCAATGCTGAACGCAGGCCTGACTGTGAAAGAGGCTGGAGCCAAGGCAATGGAGAAGGTGGCCTGTCAAGGCAGGGCTAGGTAGCCTGGTCTGCTTGCAGGCCCGAGAGGTGGGCTCCATGGCACAGCCCCTCCATGGAGCTGGTGGATGCGACGTCTCCCACAGCTCCCTCTTGTTTGATTCCATGTCCAGCACTCCTCCGCCTGTCATCCTGAGATCTCTGTATCTAAGAAGGAGAGGATTCTGGCCAACTAACAGGAATCCCCTGTGGGCTTGCTTCTCATGACTCAGCCTCTAGCTGCAGAGATAAAACCAAGCTACTTCTGTCCTGCATGTCTTGGGCCACACCAGAGTGGGGACCATTTTAGGGAACTGCACCCTGCAAGGCCTTAATTATTTTATACTTCTCTGCTGTTGCAGGTTTAGTACTAACTGTACTACTCTACCTGGCTTATGAATAACCTGGACTACAACCAAAGGGGGACTGCTGATTCTGTATCCACATGGCTAGTGGGAGTGAGGCAGCGATGGCCTTGGTCGGGAACAGAGCCAGTCTCAACATCATGGCCAGAACAGGAACAAGCAGGTGAAATCAAGGCCTGGGAACAAGAAGCTATCAAAGACTCTGGGGTCTTGCGAAGCAAGGCTTTCTACTCCTGGCCAAATTAGACAAACGGGGGGAGAGGAGCAGCTGATGAGTGCTCCTACTTTCCAAGTCCTGGGAAGAAGTAAGCATTCTATTTTTTTTTAGTGCAGGGTCTACAGAATCTCACTACACAGGTCGGACTCATAGTGATCCTTCTGTTTTCAGCTTCCCATGCACTGATATTAAAGGCATATGCCACCACACCCAGTCCAGCGCACCCTGGGGGTGGGGCTGGCATGGCACACTGGGGATCAAACCCTGGTCCCTGTGTCTGCCTAAAAGCCACTTTAATCCGTCTTTCTACATAGGATGATGAATGTTGCCACCTTCCCATGCCTGCTGCCCTCCAGGTGAACGACTTCCATGCCCACCCCAGTGCTACAAGGCTGCCTTGTACCCCTTTCCACTTCCTAGCTGAACTTCTGGGTATGGCTTGACATTTCTAGGCTGGCCCTGGAGGGAAGTTTGTGAGAAACCCCACTGCTACCTTGTTCCCACATGGATTTAAGGAACTCCACCATCAGCCCCACTTCCTGGCTGTCTTTCTTCTGGACTGTGGCCCTTACCAGGTCTCCCTCACTACCTGGCAGAAAGCAAGGTTCTCACCGAGTATGTGTGGAGTGAGAACGAGGGACGACATCAGCAGGCAGGCTGCTTGCCACAGGGATGGTTCTTAGCACCCCTCCTTGCGCACTGTGAGGTTTAGGCAAGGAAAGCCCTAGCCCAGCGTTAAGTACCGAGACTTATTTTTCTAGTAGCATAGATTTCCCCAATGGAGCAAAACACAAGGCCTGGGGAAAGCAGCAATTTCCCTTTTCCCAGAGTTAACAGCCCCACTCAGAGCCAGAGATGGCCTTACAGAGGGTCTTGGCACCAGACCACAGAGCCTAACAGACGAGGCATGCTTGTTTGGATCCTTACACTCACAGTACCTATGAGTAGAATCCGGGTCTTGAGAACTTGGGTAAGAAAGTACATATTAGCCAGGGAGTTAGCTCAGCAGGCATTAGCGCCTGCTTGGCAAACCTAAGGTCCTGAGTTTGATCCCCAGTTCGAAGAAAAAAATCAAAAGGTATATTATTTAGCATTTCCTTTCAATTTCAAATGCTGACCACCAATCAGTTCCTGAGCAGCCTTCCCCCCCCCCAAATGAGGCTTTCAGTTTTTCACATCATCTTGCAACTGCTGCAGATCTCCTTTGAAATTCTGATGCTGAGATGTGCTCCTAGATCATGTTGCTTAAATTAATGACAACAAATTATATATTTCAATGTAATCAATTTTGTTTCAAGTCCTTTGTATTGTGTTTTATATACTTCAAAACAGTCACAGAAGGAGTCCTATGGTGGTTTCAGGAGTGAGAAAAACAACCACAAGACCTAGGTCAGGGGAATTTGGTTCTGAATCCTTACTCTGCCCCTGATGGGCTGGGACAAGAACTTAATCTCTCAGAGCTCCCCCTTCACATCTGTTAAAGGGCCTTGGTGGACGGGCCTAGGATTTGTCCTCAAGGGTGAAGATAGGCCCTGCTGTGGTGCATGCTGCTGAGCACATGACAGACTAGGGGTGGCCTGGGACTGAGCAGGGGGGCTGGACTCTGCCCATGTGGCTTGGGCTAGAACTCTGTAGGGTGGCCTGGCCACAGATCCCTGAGTGAGCTGCATTTCTGTCTTCCCTTAAGAGAGGGGAGCATGGCAGAGAAAGAGGCTCTGTCCTGGGGCCAGCAGGAGCCCTGGGACAAGGGAGAGGTCCAGTGTGACAGGTCTCCAAGTGCAGCCTGTTGTTTCCTGCATCAGCATCCACTATGCTGTTTGCTTCCAGCCCAGCAGCTGATCCCAGACCTACTTCTTTGTACAGCCCGGCCTTTCCGCCCGCACAGCACTGAACTTCCAGGAGATTTACTTCTTTGTATGAATTATTAAACAACTTTCATCATGGGGGGGCATATTTCTTCAAACTTTCACCTGGCATGCAGAGAAAACTCGTGTGGAAAAGGCTTCCGGTTTCCCACACAGTTAGGGGACTGCCTTCTGACCCTGCTACTTCCCATGCTGAGTTTCCAACCTCTAGTACCTCAGAATGTGGCAGTCTGGGGATAACGGCCTTAAAAAGGTGACTGAGTTAAAAGTGAGACTATTGGGATGGAGCGTCCAGTACTGCTAGCATCCTCACAAGACGAGGCCGAGACACCAGGGATGTGCACACGCAGAGGAAAGACTGCAGACATGGTAAGAAAGCACCATCCACAAGCCAAGGGGGGGTCCAAGGAGAGAACAATCCCACCCACACCTTGATTTTGAACTTTTAGCCCTCAGAATTGTGAGAAAACATATTTGTACTATATGGACCATACAGTGTGTGGGATTTTGTTATGGCAGCCCTAGAAATTAATACACATAGTTTTAACAGTGTACATATGTTTATTATCCATTGTGGAGTCAGGATAATGGCTTTTGAATAAATTATCTGTCAATTAATTGATTTCCCACCCAAGAAATAGCTGGATTTTCACATATTAAGGAAAAAAAAATCAGCCTAAACCCTGATATGAGAGTGACTGTCAAAATTTTATTTAATAACTAATGAATAATGAAAAAATCATCATATTTGAGGTGAAAACTTGTTGAAAGGAGGGGAAGGAGCGGACAATGAATCTTTTTTTAAACATATTTAGCACACGGTCTACAGCGTCTCACTACACAGATCGGACTTGTAGCAATCCTGATTTTCAGCCTCCCAAGCACTGGGATTATAGGCATGTGCACTATGTGCCCAGTCTCATTCACAATCTCAGCACCCCCTGGGGGCTGTCATGTTTTATCGAATCCCCAGCCCCTATATCTGCCTAAGCAGGCACTTTAGTCCGCTGAACTATCTGGTCAGCCCTACCAATGAAACTTTTAAAAAGGGATTGACTCTATGAATTGAGAAAACAGAGCACAGTATTTTGCATAAACGTCTTGAAACTACAGCAGAGGTTCTTTGCTGCGTGTGTGCGTGCCCACACACCCATGAACAGCGTATACAGCAATGTTTAGAAATTCTAGGATGTCCTAGTTCTGTGAATGAAACAGCTGGCATCACTGGTTTTACTATAACATTATTAACATCATGGCTTAATACGTTAGACAGCGTCACATACTGATTCCAGACAGCTACGTCAGTGATGGTGAACCTTCTGGGGCTTTCAATGATACAAACAGCCCACGACAGCACACGTGCCATAGGTTCGCCACCACTGAATTAGGGCACCTTGCAGCCTGGACCCATGTGCTAACCGTGAAATGTTAGTTACCAAAAGCACCTTGTGAGAAAGAAAACTGGTTCCCTCTGTCCTCGGAGGGGTCACATTCCCCTAACCATGTGGACACCAAGAGGCTTGGCTACAGCCCCCAGTGAGGCCAGACTGGCCTTGGGAAGCTCATGACATTGTCAATACTCTAGGAAAGCAGAACTCACACTCTAAAATGATGGAGCTCAGGATTATGAGAACTGCTAGTTATTTAAATAAAGTGTTTCTTAATTTTTGAAGATAATTTGTATCCATACTGGAGAATGACTAGGAGATTCCCAATAGTCCCAACAGAAACAGAAGGTGGGATTCCAACCCTGGGGGTGGTGAGGTTCTATTAGTGTAGCCAAGGATCAGCTTTACGCAGCTATGTTTTATCGTTACTCTGGGCTATTTGAAAATGTAAAGCATTTTGCTTTACAATTCTTGCCAAAAGCCATCCTTAAGTACTATCTTACTTAAAATGGACAGAGTAGAAGTTAGCTCTCTGCCTAGGTTGATTCCATACAGGGGTATTTTATTTGCTCTGTGAAAAGGGGTGAGGTGGGGAAGGATGGCACAGAAATAATCCAGTGGGACAGATCTAAAGGTCTCCATGCTTCCTGCCCTCATTATTTTCTATTCCTTTACTTACACAATCATTTTTTACTTTATAATGCAGCTTTCTAGCTCATAAATATAAGCACACAAGCCCTCACCCACCTGCTCTGCTATGCTTTCCCCATCCACATGTGTTTGACTACAAGATAGTAACAGAAATAAATTTATAATCCGTTACTCAAGTGTTCTCATAAATTCATACTGAGTTATTAAAACCATAAAAAAAAACTACAATGGCATTAATTACTGACAGGAAATTAGCCTGGCATGCTGGCACATGCCTGTAATCCCAGCACCTGAGAGAGAGGCTGAGGCAGGAGGATCCATGTGAGGTCAAGGCCAGTCTGAAGCACATAGCCAGACCTTCTACACACACTCAAACACACACACACACACACACACACACACACACACACGGAAAATAAAAGACAATCCACTGCAAGGTACATTCAAAAATAAAATCATTTAGCAAGCTCAAATTGCTGCTAAAATACTGAATTTTTAAAAAATCACATAACTTGGGGTTCCTACTCAAAATTATTCTTGATTCCATTCTTTAAAGATTATAGGATGCAAACTGAGTTGGATATCTTTAAGATCTGAAAGCCATTAGAACTAATTAAGACGAATTTGGCTTTGTTCTTTAACTTCCTGTAAAAATACTCAACAGGAAAATTGATGCTCGCAGTAAACCACAGCCATCCTGTTTCTTCAGCAGGTCTTTTCGCAGCTGCACATGCCCGTCCTTTCTGTTTTGTGAGAGTCACTGCAATACTCCTCCTCCCCCAAGGAAGCATGTCTTGCCTGGAGGTTCATAAACTCTTAGTATCTTTGCAGACAAGCCTGTTGCTCCTCCCGCTGCTTCTCCTCTCCTCAGTTTGAAGGTCCCTGCTCAGAGCAGGGAGGCCATCTGAACAAAAGAGAAAAGAGGAGGCAGCAGGACCCACGAGGAAGCAGAACAGGAAGACAAGCTGCTTTCCTTCCTACGCAAACCAAGCGCCTCCCCTCGGATTGCTGGTGCTCTCCACGTGCCCACAGGGCCCCCAGGCCTGCTGTGTGTGGAGTCCCTCATTTCTCAAAGTGAACTTGCTCTTTTCCTGGCTACACAAGATGTGCTCCTCTTAGAGCTTTTATTAAGGTTGATTTATTTAGGGGAAGGGTGGAGAAGGCATTTTTCAAAGAATGTTTTGCATTGGTGGCACCAGGGATTGAAATCAAGGCCTTCACACTGAGCTACATCCCCAGCCTCACCCCTCCCTTTAAAAAAACTTTCTTGGAGCTAGGCTCTTGCTCGGTTGCCAAATTGCCCAATTTTAATCTAAGAGTAACTACAATGGGAATTAGGGTTAATATGCAGTATTTTAATGTGCTAATGATATGTATTTAAAGTTTAATACAAATTTATGGCCATAAAGACCCTTTTGGTAGTGAAAAATGAAGCTTAGATGAGTGACTCACCTACCTGTCATTAAATTAAGGAACCAGAGGGGAAACTTTTAAAGTGTCAGTTTTCCTCCCACTATCTCCTATCTACTCAAAGAATTCTGTTTTAGTGGCTTAAATGCCAAAGGTGACATTTTCCTAAACTGTCAGCACCATACTTAGTTGACCCAGAAGAGTAAGATTTGTCCCTGTTCGCAGGTACACACACATATGTATATACATACACCACCACACCTGATATGAAGACATCTTAATTAGAAATTAATCATCTTACAGATATTTACTGTTGTTGTGATAATTGAAGCACTGGTAGTCCCATATTCCCAGGACCAGAAAAGGACCTCAAGAACTTGTATGGTTTATCATGTTGACATTAGACTGCAATTAGTGAAAAAATTCTTGAAATTCAGAAAACATCTTCCATCCCCAGCTGTCAGATGGCCTGGAGCACATTACTTAGCTTCTTGAAGTCTAGTTCTGCAATTAAATGGAGATTATAATAGTACTGCACCTACTTAATAGGGTTATAGAAAAGTTAAATGAGGCAGTGCTTAATACTATTAGCCATTTGTTAAAAATTAAATAAGTAAAAGCAAAGTGTACAGCATATACTGCATGGTCAGTACATGTTGCCATTGTTCCCCTATTTAGCCATGAGAAAGAGAAAACACAGGTGACTTAATCCCCAGCCTGCACGCGTCCACCCATGCAAGCCTCTGCTCCACAAACGGAAGGAGCGCGAGCATAAAGTACGGCTTTAGTTTCTCAGAAAAGTGCATGTATGGAGACATTTCTTCTTCTAGCTTTTTTTCAGTTTTAATTTTCAGGACTGAGTCACAGAACAGAGACAAAGGTATTTATGACACTGGACAGAAATGTTTTTTGCAAAAGAGGCACATTATGACAATTGGAAAGTCAACACAAGTCAAAAACATAACTGTATTACAAGTGAAAAGCACAGAAACCTCCAAAGTAAATGATATATTCATTAACTGTTAAGCAGATTTCACAAAGGCATAAAGGCGAAGGGTCCAAGAATTGGGGAGCTCATTCCCCTTATGTCTAAGCACAGGTTGGCAGGCCAGGTCTAGAATGCGATTTCCTTCATTATCAGGGCAAAACAGCTGCTGGAATCCAGGGAATAATGTTTAGCATGGGAGCTTTTCTGAATATTCCATCTCCCCCAAGAGTAGGCATCAACCTTCAAAGTGTAGATAGCTGCAGTTAGACTAGCGGAAGAGCTGTGAGCAAGCACCCTATGCACCCACTGATAAACTTCCAAAGAACATTAGAAAAGCTGGCTGTGAGGTAAGGTAAACCATCCGGTGATGGCAAAACTTCAGGAGCTTTCAATGATACAAGAGCCCACTGCAGCATGAGTGACCCTCTGCAGACCTTAATAAGGAAAGTTTTGACATCACATTATAATTCAGAAGAAACAAAATGGTACGAAGCTAACACGTAATACTCTAAGCCACATGCTCCAAGTGAACCCTAACAGTAGGGTTCCATACTAACAGACCCCAAGCCCTCTCCCAGCTTCCTGTCCTCCTTTCTGACCATCCTGTCTTAGTCTTTTCCTGCCACTAGACTTTCTTTCTACAGCTGTCCTATTATTCTTTAACTACAGTATTTCTGCAGTCTTTTCCTCATCTCTATTTTGTACTATACACACTACAAAATGTATTTTGCCCTGTACATATTGCCAATTGTATTTTCCCATTACATTATTGAAAATAATTTGTGCTTATCTGACTCAAGTTGTACATGCTGCCCTGGTTTTTTAAGCCTTTATTGAATATTTTTCTAAGGAGAAAAAAGGAATGTAAATCAAGCTACTTTTCCCACATATCCTAGAGAATTTTTTTAAAATATAAAACATTTCCTTAATCCTTCTGTATGGGTCTCTGAGTACATCTTGAAAATTTAAATTATCATATTTATGCCAAAATTTAATCATAGTAAACGTAAACAGAATTTGATTTACAATAGCAATGTACTACCGTTCTTCAGTGAGCCCAGAATTATTCTAAAACACCATCTGTCTTCTTCCTAGCATACTCTGCTTAGAAATGGTTTAGTTTGGGAGTTGAATTTAACACATCTACAGCAATAGGACAAAATGGTTTTGTTCCAAGTACAGTGCTTGATACTTTGGTCTGAAGCAGCCAAAGATTCTTTCTACTTTAAAATATTACTCTTGCTAGTCAAACTAAAGGTAGCTGTGTGCACACCCATACCTTATGCCAAGGCCTCCTGGTCTGAGCTCCATCTAAGATGGGAAAGTAGAAAAAGAAATTTATACGGAACCAAATTTGTTCAATGGCCAAAATGTTGCTTAGATCTTAACTCAAATTCTACCTAAAATGTTGCTTAGATCTTAACTCAAAACACAAGCTATGACACACTCATAATTACTATAGTGGACAATAGGACTAAATCACATGATTTTTCTAACTAAAAAATTATCTAACTTTATCTCACCATGCCATGGTTCATCAAAAGTCCTCTTTAGTTCCTCCTTCTCTCTGATAAAAGAAATAAATTTAGCTTGAATACAATTTTTCTTACCGTTAGAGGGAACTATAAGAAGGCATGATCAGGGACACAGGCTGACAGAGAGCAAGCGAGACACGAGCCAAGAGACAGATTCATTCCTGAGAAAGGCATCATCTTCTAAGACATACGTGGGGTCGTTTCTGGGCAGCCATTTTGGACAAGCTGCGGCCTCTTCTTCAGTGTGACACACTGAGTCAGAGGCAGACGTCCTTCTGTGGTATTCGCTTCCTGTCTGATTAATTTGTTGTTTGTTCCTTCCTCCTTTGCTTCAGAAAAAGAAACTAGGTTGCTTTTACTTGAGAAGCAAAGAAAAAAAATCTAAATAAAAAAATTAAATGTTTTTCCCACAAGGTATAAATAATATAGCCATTTGGTGTGGTTGCAACAGGAGTGCAGTAGCACCTCTATCCAGGTAACAGTCTAACTGTATGTTAAACACCTCTCCATAAAAACATAATTGTGTATGGGACTTGAGATTCCTCCAAAAGGATTCTATATGAAAGCACCACTCACTTCTGACTTTTCCACTTAGTAATAAGGAGAAGAGTCACTCAAGAAATAAAAGCTCTTGAGTACGCTGGTAATGAGTCTGAGTGATCCTTCCTCATTTACCGAGCAAGCGTTCAAGTGTGTGGGGAGAAAGTTACAAATGCAGGTGAAGAAAGCAGCTCAGGTGGATGAAGGCAAATGAGTCTGCAATGTGGTTTGTGTGCCTAAGTCAGAAGAGATGATACACAGCCCAAGTCAGCTGAGGATTCACAGCTCCCCAAACCAACACATTTGCTTTCTGCCCTCCCAACTTAATGGGGTATCAATAACTGTCCCAGGGGAGGCTTGACAAAAGCCTACAGGAAGTGAGGCCAGAAGGCAGAGTTAGACTTTCCCCTTTAATGGTCTCTACGAGGTGGGTGGCAATGGAATATAGGTGGGCAACACCATGTCAGAATTCTGACTTATGTACAGTATAGAACAATCTGAAAATGCTATTTTTTTCTTGACACATGTAAAGATTTATTTAGACTTATAACTGTAATGTATGCAATGTAACTCTGAGAAGTATACTGCTGGGAGAGTGAAAACAGAAGCATATTTTAAAAACTAACTTTACTGTAAAGTGTGCTGATTGGTTCCTGATTCTGCTGGGCTCAGAGCAGAGAGGCACATGAAGACCTGATGTCAGCAAGCCTTCCCTTACCTGTAGATGTCTGCACTGGGCACACCCCAGCGTTCTCAACTCAGGCTGTGGCTGGAAATTTGCAGAAGCAGTTTGAACTGAAGAAATTTGTGGGGAACAGTGGGTGGGATGGTAGAAGGGCGGGGATTCAGTGGGCGTTGACTGCGACACAGTGCCTAGAACACCAGAAGAGCTCCTACAGAGGAGTACCAGGGTAGATGATGTCTAAAATTCTTTCCAATTCTAGATTCTCTGAGATCTGAATTGAACTGCATAAGCAGCATCTCATGTCATGGACACACTTCCTGAAAGTGGACTGTGCAAATACTGCTAGTCCCCAGAAGTAGCAGTATTATTAGAATGTCCCCTACTGTATGTGGAGCCACTTGAAGGGCTGCATTCCTAACAGAGGGCTTAGAATCCCAAAGACAATTAATATGTGAATAAATACAACATGAGTTTGTTTAAAGAGGCAAAGCCGTGTAGCTATCATGTTCTTTTCCCTCTGCAAACTAGTGACACAAGAGAGAATCCGATAAATTCTAAATGCCTGAGTGAATCTTCTAGGGGAAGTCTAATTATAGTTGGGTCTAAAAAGAGAACATGGGTCATATGACAATTTTTCTATGTATTTACAAAATTATTTTTGAAGTTTGCTAAACGAAGCAACACACACTCATACACACACACATGGTGCATGCACACATGCATGCAGATACTCAGTACACTGTTAGTGACAGCTCAGTAAGCAAGTAGCGGGTCACCTAGAAGGCAGGAGCGGCAAGAATGCAAGCTAGCAGTTGTAAAGAGTCTGAGTCTAGTCCAGTGATGGCAAACCTTCTGGAGTTCTCAGTGGTAACATACAGCCTGCTGCAGCACGTGTGGTGTAGGCACACCACCGCCGGTCTAGTCCATCTTTAATGAAAATGTGTGAATGCAGTCAACATTACTAGGATGTTGACTAGTAACACCCCTAGGAATCTGTTATGCAAAGAGGACATGAATTGGACAGCGCTTCCTCTCTGCTTACCCCCTCCACTCTCTTCTCACTTCACTGAAATAGGCCAAATGCTTTGTCTTGGGTCCACGAGGACCCACACAATATGCCTCCCTAGTGCTCTCACTTCACCCTAATGTTCCTAACGTCCCCCTTGCCATTTTACTTCTCAGCCCTTTGTGTTCTAACTGCACCAGGCTCATTTGCATCTTGCAAGTCCTCCTGCCTAGGACACTCCACTCTTGCTTCCTTCATGCTCTTTAAATGTCAGAAAAAAAAAAAAAAAAAAGTCCCATCTCTCCTGTTCTCTTTATAGCACATGTCACCATTTGACATTTATTTGTATGTCTCTCTCTACCAGGGTTCAAGCTCCACAAGAGCCGGAAGTATGTCTGTCTTGTCTCCTATTGTTGCCTCAGCATCTAATATAATATACCATCTAACACCTGCTAGGTGCTCAATAAACAATGCTTAAGAAAATCAGTATCTCAGGCCAGGAAGACAGCTTAGTAGCACAAGTGCTTACCTGGGAGTTCAAGGTCTTGCACCTCCTGAAATAATTCCAAGATTAGACATAAGCCTTGTTTGAAAAAGTTGTTATAGGGTTATTTTCTAGAGGAAAGGTCAGTGGTGCCAGAATCTAGGCTTCTGTTCCATGGTGCACTGCCATTACTGCTGAGATCTCGTGTTAGGGTCAGCAGGGTGATGTCACCCCACTTCATATGCAGGTAGGTAAGACACGCTAACCAGGTGGGCTAACAGTGTGTTCAAAGTCATGTGGCATGAGTGACTTATATCATTGAACAGTGGAAGGACTGGGGTGTGGGAGAAAAACAGATTAATAAAGTTAAAACAAACCAATCAGAAAGCAAGGAGAGGAAAGAAAACAAAAAGGGAAACAGGGTAGGAACAGGTGGAGACACACAAGATCACATAGCAGGCTGGAGCAGGTTCCTGCCACATGGCTGAGCTCAGTGGCCTGGAGTGCTACCTCTGCAGTGGCTGGCACACAGGTATTGGATACTCCAGTGCTTTCTGCTCTTACAGTGGAAAGTGGTATTCCTGGGTCAATCTCAGCTTTCCCACAGGCAAGTTCTTCAGAAAAGAGACCACAGAGATGAACGCCCATCTTATCATTTACAGATGAGGAAACTGGTCCTGAGAACTGGAGGCAGCAATCTACCCCTTCACCACACAAATGCCAGCGACACAATGGTGCCAGAACCCAGCTCCTGCTCCATGGCGCAGCGCCATGACTGCTGAGCCCTCATGTTAGGGTCAGCAGGATGCTGTCACCCAACCCACATGCAGAAGAGGCTGAAAGAAGAGGAATAAGAAGCATAAGCAGAGATTAAGACTTGCAGATGACAAGCACAATTCTGGACCTGAAAAATTTTGAAATGGCTGCACCTCCCCCACCCAATACATACATCAGTCTGCTCATAATAGGTAAAACAGTAATTAGTAGACCCATATACCAACTAGGGAATGAAGCTTCCATATTAATCTACAGAAATAAAAACCAAGAGCAGACAAAAGATTGGAACCCAACACTGTAGGTCTCAACAGTCTTGGGAAAGCAGTAAAAAACCCCACAGCCAACAACCTTCCTGCAGTGGCCCAAACCCACCTACCAAGTCAGTGCAAGAGACACAGGTATAAAATATGAGGACATGCTTTTTTTTTTTTTTTTTTTTTTTTTAATAATTCTGGCTTAAGAGACTGGGTTTCCATGACAACTTGTTATAGTGTAATGCTGTTTGCCTTGATAATGCAAAAATGTCTGTAATCCTGTATTCCCTCAAATCTAAAACACCTTCCTTAAAAGCAAAAAAGACCCTCTTAGAGCTCTGTAGGGGAAGAAAAGAATCTACTTTCAAAATGTTAAAATATGGACTGGAAGTATAGGGCAGTGGTATAGAACTTGCCTAGCACACTTGTAGTCTCGCTGTCCATCCCAGCACTGCCAGAGAGGAGGTGGGAGGGAGGGGAGTGGGGGGGGGGAAGAAAAAGAGAGGGGGGAGGAGAAAGGGCAAGAGAAGGAGAGAGGGAGAGGGGGAGAGAGGGAGACAGCCAGGCAGACAGAGAGAGATGGAGAGGACAGGAGGGAGTTAAGATAGTGGAACTGTGTGATTCAACAGAACAGATGCAAAGGAAATAATCTTTGGTCCCACATAATTATCATTACAGTTACATGGAGGGGTGATTATTTAAAACTAACCTAAAAAACATAAAGGAATTAAAAATAAATTGTATAGTATTCCATGACCTATCAACAGAAACTGGCATAATTTTACTGGAGGGGAAATATGCAATTATTTCACCCTCTTTGTCCTTTTGTTTTGAGTATGACTAATCTCCCTAACTGGCTAGCTGAGGAAGACTAGTTCCGGTTCTCTTGAGCTAGAAGCAGGTAATCTTTGTTGAGTGACAGCAGACTTGCCGGTTATGCTGCCACCTATTGAGCCTGTAGCTTAAGGCCTTGGGCCTGCTGGGGGCACCATGAAAGTATTCCACACAGGGCAAGACTCAGCTTTGTAACCAACATGCAAGAGTGAAATGATCTGGTCAAATAATAATCAATTAACTTCATGAGGGAACCCCAATTTTTCCTCCTAGGGTAACATCAGAGAAAGGTGGGACACGATGGTAAAAAACATCAGGAAACAAGTCTGGAGCACAGATACCGAAGCCTCACGGTTTCACTAAAGGCATTCTGATCCGTTCTGTCTCATCTGAAGCTAGAAGGAGTTACTTTTAAAACTCTGACACTGGGATCCATCCCCTGAACCACAAGTAAATGATCAAATATCAAATGAAGAGCTTGCATTGGGGCTAGACTGAGCTGTTGTTTGTTTTTAGTTACTGGGGACTGAACTCTAGCTACACCCCTATCGCTTTTTAATTTATAGTTTGAGACAGGGTCTCCCAAGTTGCTCAGCCTGGGTTTACACCTGTGATCCTTCTGCCTCAGCAACAGAAGGGTGTGTGTGGGCTGAAGGTAATTTATTACACGGAGGCCTTTTTGAAACTGTAAATATGAAAAGATCTACCTGCTCCATGCCATCTACCTTTTATTCTGCTATGTATTTTTATTTTGGGTTTTTCAAATAAGGGAAACTATGCACTATTTAAGTTTTTAGATTTATTTCACTTAATATTATGGTCCCAAGGTGCCTCCATTCACTTACAAATGCCTCAAGTTTATCCTTATTTATGACAGAACACTACTTTCTGGTGTATAAATATTTTTCAAAATTTTTGTTTATTTATTTATTTATTTGGTAAAGGGTCTCCCTATGCAGCTCAGACTTATAGTTATCCTCCTGTCTTAGCCTCCCAGTGCTGGGATTACAGGAATGCGTCACTACACCTGGAGTCCAGGACTGGCATAGCACACCTGGGGTTCTGGGTGAAGGGGGTGTTGAACCCTGTGCTTGCCAGGCAGGCGCTTAGACTGCTGAGCTTTCTCCACCATCCTTTATTATGTGTAAATACCACATTCTATATTTTCTTTTTCTTTAGGTTGTGTGTGTGTGTGCGCGCGTGCGCGCGCGCGCGCGCAGGGTCTCACTACACAGCTCGGACTTATAGTGATCCTTCTCGTCTCAGTCTCCCCAGCACTGGGATTACAGGCATGTGCCACCACACCCGGACTTGGTCGCTGGCTCAGTATGCCCTGGGGGTGGGGCTGGCACAGCATGTGGTACCAGGGATCGAACCCTGGCCCCTGCATTTGCGTTAGCAGGCACTTAGTCCACTGAGCTATTTGCCGGTCTTCACATTTTCTTTTTCCATTCATCAATTGATGGGCATATAGGCTGTGAGATGCATGGAGTGGAGACAGAGGAGAGGGAAGGCAATGGAAAAAAGAATGAAGAAAAAACAGTACTAGTGTTTTTCAAATGGGAAGGCGACAGGAGTTGGAGAGAGCAGTGAGAGATTAGGAGTAGGGGGTGAAAAAATAAGATGTGCTATGCACACGTTAGTGCCACTCCCCACAAGGAATTAATCATTATGTACTGCAGACCTGTACTAATAAAAATAAACAGATAAGAAGGATGGAAAGGCCTGTGTGTGAAGCACACAGCGGTTGCCCTGCGACTGGCCAGCACCCATCCCTCTGAAGTGCAGCTACAACTTCGGGTCTGGGGAGGTCATGATCTTCTGGTCTTCTCATGCCAGCTGGGCTGACTCTGCTCAAGCCCAGCAGCAGTAAGTATCCAGCCTGGGCATCCCTGGCTCCAGGGCGGGCCTGCAGTAAACCAATGAGATGCACAGACTTGGTCTACTACACCTGTCTGGAACCGGCTGCAGCACAGCTCTGTTATGAACAGGGGCTCACGGGCAGTCCAGGTTGTTCTTGAGCACAAGAAGAGCTGAAGGGGGGTTTATTTAAGCAGCGGATCAGCTGAACCCAACATGTGGCTATTACCAGGCTCCTGATCCAAATAAACTAAGAAGTGGGAATGCGAATACCAACTGGATATAAAACACTAATTTTTATGTTTAAGCATACCATTGCAGTTTTATTGCATTTTACAAAGAACATTTAATTTTTAGAGAGTCATATTGACTTGTAACTCTGTCCCTTCTCCATCTACTAGAGGTTGTTGTAGCGGCTTGTTACTTGATTATAAATCTGCTAAGACTTGGGAGTTAGAAGCTAGAAATTACTTAATACTTTTCAAAACGATCTCTAAGTGGATGAAATGAGACAGAGACTGAGGTGGGTCAGAGGCCAGTGGTTATTCCCAAAGAATACCTAATGCCCAACATCAGCAACTCATTAACAATGACCAGAGCAGCAGGAGCAACATCCAGTCAGCCAACCAAAAAGACCTGAGCAGGCCCTTGCTCCTCCTGACATGTGGTGATATGGGACAACCGTCCAAAGATACCATGGTGACCTGCCCACCTATGTGGTAATTGTCTTTCCCAATCAGGGAGACTGGCCAGTTTGCAGGACTGAACAAGGTGTCTCTCATTAAGTCGGACAGTGGTGAGGTGACTAGTCTAGGAGGAGAAAGAGGGAACCAATCCAGGGTGGGAAACTCTGGGATCATCTAGAAAGAACA
>NW_004524641.1:5699908-5720855 GCF_000260255.1 Octodon degus | reverse complement strand
GTGTGTGTGTGTGTGGCCGGCTCAGCCCACCAGGGGGCGGGGCTGGCTGGCATGTGGTGCTGGGGATTGAACCGTGGTCCTTGTGCTTTAGCTGAGCTTGTTCTAAGTAGGTGCTCCAGACCACTGAGCCATCTCACCAGCCCTTGAAAGAACATTTTTGTGATGGATTTACATGCTCATTGTTATCATTTGGGTCTAATGTCTCCCCAAAGTCTCACATGTTTGGAAGGTGACTGGATCATGGGGTGCTCTTCTCAGTGGGTCCACCTACTGACACATTCAGAGCTGAATGTGCTTCAGAATGTGGAGCCTGGTCAGACAGGTGGGTTACTGGGCGGGGGGGATCCGGAAGGGCTCCTCCCTCCTGGATCTACTTCTGGGTGCCATGGGTTGAGCACCTTCTCCTCTGCCATCTGTTTCCACCTCAGAGCCAGGCAGCCATGGACTAAAGCCGTGAACCAAAGTAAACCTCTCCTTCAGCTTTTAGGTTGTGCCCCAGTGATGGGAACGGACTAAGATAGCAACATGCAACAAACTTGCTCTTGTGTCTGTGGTGCGCTTGATGCCAACCACTCCAGGTGATGGAGACCCAGTCGGGACCCTTGTCACTCCACACTAAAAATGTGACAGTTTAGTAAAAAAACAAAAGATTTCTGAAGTTGAAATGTCACTACCATTATTTATTTGTGGATAAATGCACTTCACATCTGGAAGGATCATTTAGGTTTCTTCTGAAAGCATTGTCCTAAGGAATTTAACTATAAAAATTTTCCAGCTGGTCACCAATATCCAATACAAACAGTCCCCAGGGGAAAACCCACACGAAATATAGAGAGTGGTTTCCTACAACCCGAGGGGCACGTTAGTGGAAAGTCCCTTTTTACATCCTGCCACATATATTCTTGTGCACACGCACTGGGAGAAGTCACTGGCATGCAGAACACTGCACATGCCTTCTGGCTACCAAGCACTAGCGTTGAAGGCTGGAAGGGCCTTATACCATCTCTTGTGTGAGGACAATGACTATCCATGTCCTTAGACTTTTCAGTAGCCCAGTGGTTACTTGGTGTCTCCTGCTGGAAGACAGACCAGAAGGACACTGAAAGCCTCCCCAGGCTCTCAGGAGACAAGGACAACTACAGTTCTGCAGAAGAGCTTCAGTGATCCAAGCACCCCTCAGGGTCCTTGGCCCATAAACTAGCCCTGGCTGGCAACATCACCTGGGAGGGGCAAACCCTAAACCTCTGCTACTACACAGGAAATGGGGGTATCTATGGGTGTTATAATAATGGGGGGCTTTCCTGGGATTCAGATTATTTGCATGTACCATACCAGACCATCTCATGCAGTATTGGCCCACATGACTTTAATGGACATCCATGTCTGTGAAGAAAGTTTATAGTTCTCTAAGCCTAGACCTTAACTCCAATGTACATGCAAACTCAACATAATTACAGTTGTTCCTTGACTTACGATGTGGTTACCTCCTACTGAACTTACTGTAAATTAAAAATGTAATTAAATTAAAACTGTAACTTCGTTACAGTTAGGTAAGAACAAGTTCTGAAACTGGGAATGGCAGTGCACATAATCCCAGCAATTTGAAGGCTGAGGCAGGAGGACCACCATGAATTCAAGGCCAGCTTGGGCGTTTAAGGCTAGTCTGAAATACATAGGAAGACTCTCTCTCTCTTTTTCATAATTACATATAGTAATTATGTACTATATATCTCAAAAGACTAGAAGGTTTTTTTTTAATGCTCTCACCATAAAGAAATGATTAAGTATTTGAGGAGAGTGATATCTTAACCTGATTTAAACATTACAAAAAGCATAGATATATAAACATTGACTCCATTAATAGGCATCATTTTAATATTTTTTATATCATTAGAAAATATATTTAATTAAAAATGAAAAAAAGTGGGAAATGCATTCAATGCCTCTGCCCTCCAAACATCCTGCGTTGGCTGCTCAGTGCACCCCACAGGGTGAGTGGCTTCCCCTCAAGCTGCAGGGCTGACAAGGTCACTGTCACTGCCACCGCCCAGCACTGTGAGAAAGCACCAGGCCCAGGAATGGATCAAGTCAACAGCTTAAGCACTGTCTCTACTGAGTGCTCTTTACTTCTACACCATCATAAAACTGAAAACCCGTAACTGGAATCATCCTCAGTCTGAGAACGCCTGTCACACTCTTGTATGTATGCCTCGGATTCTTCCAGTAATGCACATGTCCTAGCAAGGCAATATTTATTTTATGCAGATGGTGAAAGAAATATGAAAGCTGTCAGAATCAAAATGAAGTTTCTGTGTAAACCGCAACCAAAAATAAAGCTTTTCCCTGGCAAGCTCAAGGGCTTTTTTTTTATCCCCGTTTCCGCAAAAAAAAAAAAAAAAAAGGGAGTAAATAATAGTTCCTATTATGCATGACTGCCTCGTAGTGAGCTATCACACAACCTCCACCAGGGCCGCAGCTTGCAGCCAGCCCACCACAGACCAGAAGTACTTCTCTGAGGACATCTGCCCAGCAACTGTTTGTTCAACCTCGACTGACACCACTCTTGCTATTAATCACTGTGGCCAAGAATTACTGTTCGAAAACATCTGATGTAAATCCTCACTTCTGCCTTTAAAAACTTCCCCTTACCTCGGCCCCTTTAGATTCACTCAGGTTTACATGGTGCATGTATCTGTAGTGCCACTGCAGTGCTTTGCTATTCCCAAATAAATATCGGTATTCTTTGGAGAATCTCTGATTGTTTAAAAGATTAACATGATTTTTAGCAAGAGTTGTTCATTCATTCTGGAAAATCATGTGTCTAAGAGCATAGCCCACTGTGGTGCATCTAAGTCTCTAGACGTGATCTGCATTGTGAATCTACGGATAGATGCAAACCTTGGCCTTTTACTTGGTTTTGTTTTCTACTGAGATATACCTGACTGTTTAAAAACTGAAGTTATTGTCTTTAAAAATTGCTAATTTTTGGAAATTATATGTGAGTATTTTACTTACTTAAGTTCTTTAAGAATATGGAGGGGGAATGTCTGAACACCACTGCTTTGGATGGACTTGGGAGGCTGGCACGTCCTGAGCTCCCCTTGGTGACTCTGCTCTCCGAGCCTGGGAAGCGGACAGAGCCAGAGACCACCAGGCTGCTCACCTCTAATCCTGGGAGGAATTTTGCACTTGGTTCCCACATGTGTCAGACAGGCCTGTGTGCTTCTTAGCAGACTGCTTTGCTCAGTGGCTTGGCCAGAACAGAATCTGCTGTACCCAAATGACCCCAGATCCCCTCCAAGAACTTTCGCCTCCCAAGGGACGGCTCTGGGTTGTCCAAATGACTGGGAAAACAGACTGTTGGAAAAACATTTCCAGGTTCTCTCTAATGGGGTCAATACCGTATCGGGACACAGGAAAGACAATGAAAAATGCTTTCTACTTCCAAATTCATATGCAGAGGTCAGAAAAGGCACAATCACAAGATGGTCAGCTCAGCCATTTGTGTGGTTTTCTTTTTTCCTTTGGTGTTTTTCTCAGTGCTGACTGAATGACGCTTTCCCTTGCCACACAGAAGCTGCTTGATTCAAAACTTTGGCCCATTCTGCCTATTTCACGTCCATCCCAACAGAATGATCAGCTGGTGGCTTATGTAAAAGCAGCTCCATGACTACATTTAAATATTGACTAGTATGAGGACAACAAACCACCAAGATTTGAGGTATAAAAATCACATATGGTTTGTATTTTATAGGACACCTTCAGGAAAGATAAATGGACAGTTTCAAAAAAATAAAAATACTCTCTTCCTGCCTCCCCTCCCCCAAAATAAAGAATCAAAATAAAATGAAACAACTAAAACTCAACTTGGGGCCTGCTCTTGGCTTTGGGGTGGCAACTGTGTCCTGGTAAGGTACACAGTACCTGTCTTGACACCATGGCCAAGGCCACCATGTCAGAATAATGTGACATAACCACACTTTGTCCAGCCCCAAACATGGCTTGCTTTTCCTGGAAGCTTCCTTCTTCTTCTCTAACCTTGAGGTTCCAGCCATCCCTGCCTCTCTCCCTTGATAAAGCCCTTCACTCAACTCCTCAGTCTTCTCCAGACAGAAAGAACACTATACAAGGAGAGCTCTTCTACTCTCTAGAAGTAGAAGAACCACATGTCCTATAATCATTTTTATCTGCTTGTCCTATCTGTGTGTCTCTAACTGCACTGTTAATAATGAGCGATGTTGCTAGGGCTCCACGCATAGCAGTTGTTCAACAAACAGGAAGCACCTTTCCCACGTCTAGCACTCTGTTAGGTGCTGGAAACATTACGATGGTGAACTAAAACTTTTCTACAGTCACTTGCTAAGATGGCCGCCAGAAGACAAATCTGGGTCAGCTGATTAAATGTTACGGTCCTCCAGAGCACTTTGGGGGTTGGTCATTTCTGTTTGAGAGCTGTATGCATGAGTTGTTTTAATTTTCATTTCAATGGTTCTCATGCTTATCATATACATTCCTGACGGCACGCTGCTAGATTGGTACATACAGTGTCTTTCATTCATAAAGTGATTAAAATGAAATTTTAGTTCCAAGTCTTCCAGGGAAAAGACTTTAGAGGTGATGGAAAAAGGAGGAGGAAGAAGTCTTCATTCATCACTGGTGATCCCAACCTCCAACCAACCTAAATTCACCCTACACCCCACCTAGTACCCAAAGGTGCTCCTGTCCCCCAAATATATCTATCCTCAGATTATAATTCTCTTTCCTCAAATACAATGATGTCACTGAACTGTCAAGAGGAAATCAAGTTATGATCTTTTATTTTAAAAGAGAAAGGAGATGTAAAACTAAATGATAATGAATTTTGTTGGAGGGGAAATACATTGTTTTGGCTAAGTATCTGTTTCTTTCATTTTTTAAATAGTTTTATTCTTTAGTTTAAACAATATCTTTTTCTTTGTGAAAAGTCATGCAAGGAGAAATTTTAAAAATATCAATAACATATTTTAAAGTGCTCATTTAAACTCTAAAGAAAAGCAATTAGTATTTTGGAATTTCCTTTCAATATTTCTTCTGCTTTATTATTTTATTTTTATAGTGCCAAGACAGAACTCAGGCCTCATGTATGCTAGGCCAGTGTTCTACTACTACGGGGCTACAACCTCAGCCATTTCTGTGTATATCTAAAATGAGATCATATTGACTGTGTATATCCTTCATATTGACATTTCCCTATGTTAGTATTTATAATTTTAATAGTTGAATATTTCATTTTATGAGTATTCTATTTATGTAAATTAAAAATTTTAGGCATTTAAATTACATCCAACTTCATTACAAATCCTACTATATCTGACTGTTTGTAGTCTAATAATAATTTTAGATTATTCTGTTAAGAGAAATTATAATACCATGACTGAAATAGAAAGTATGGGCACATTTTTTAAAAACATCTTGCTTGACATATCCTGTATACTACTTTCTCAAGGTGTTAGCTAGCCTACACCCACCAGTGCCCATGTCAGAGCTTTTTAATATGCAATTGACACCTTTCAAAATCCTTGCCAATTTGATAGATTAAAAATTGCACATATAGGGGGCCGGGGAGATGGTTCAGCAGAATAAGCACTTGCCTGCCAAGCGCAAGGGCCTGAGTTCAATCCCCGGTTCCGAAAAAAAAAAAAAAAATTGCACATATATGGGCCAGGGAGATGATTCCATAGAATAAGTGCTTCCCGGGCAAGTGCAAAGGTCTGAGTTCAATCCCCTGTTCTGCCAAAAAAAAACCCAAAAAACAAAAAAAAACATGTTTTAGGGGCCAGGGAGTGGCTCAGTAGAATAAGCACTTGCTTCGCAAGCCCAAGGGCCTGAGTTCAATCCCCAGTTCCGCCAAAATAAAAAAAAATTGTATATATAGGTTTTTGTAATTTTCATTTTTTTTATTAGCAAGGTTGACAATGTTTTACACATTTAATGAATTCTTTATTTTAGCACATCTGTATTAATGGTGCTATCCAGATTTTTTAAAAATCAAAAGGTTTGAATTTTTCCTTATTTCCTCCCTTTTGAACCAAAGACCTGAAAACTCCATGGATTCTTTTAGGTTGCTGAGGACTGAACCAAGGGCCTCACCCACGCTAGGCAAGCACTGTAAGAGTCACACAACTACACCTCCAGTTTCTAAAACTAAAAATGAGTAACCACTGGAAGGGTTGGAAGGACAGGGACCCCTCCTGTGAATGTGGAAAGCAAATGTTGAAAAGTAAGGCTGCCTTTGTTTTGCAGCCGGGGCTGATCCTGTACTGTGCAAAACCGTTTCCATGCTGGGAACAAGGGACAGGACTTCTAGGTCCACTCCCCGGGGCTCCTCCTATCTCAAAGAT
Organism: Octodon degus; assembly: GCF_000260255.1. NCBI lineage: Eukaryota > Metazoa > Chordata > Mammalia > Rodentia > Octodontidae > Octodon > Octodon degus. Next base: position 5,714,475 of record NW_004524641.1, on the reverse strand, counting down.
GGAAACTGGAATGTCTGGGTTTATGTTACACATGTGCAGGTGGGAAACACTGACCCTGAGTCACTTTCTTCTGTCTTTCACAAGACCAAGTTCCCAGGAACTAAGGAGTAATTTAGTCCTAATGAGTATCTGAAGTTCCTTTATCTTCACTGTCTTCACTAACTATTATGGAATTATATTGGAAAAACTAAAATCTAGTGTAAATTATTTTTTAAATGATTGAAAACTTAGCAACTGAAGCCTCTGAGCATAGGTCATTTAAAGCAATTCCAGTGATCCGCACCACAGGCGGGGACCTGGCCTGGAATGACTCCCTGGTCTCCTGTCCACCCCAGGCATCTCAAGTTAGGACGTGAGCCAGGAAGCTTCTTACTTTCTGCAGTTGTCTCTCCTAGACTAGGAAGGCGGTCAGTACATCTATGTTAGACAGCAGATGCCTCATGATGAAATGCTGCGCACATACTGAAAGACAGAGTTACCACCATCACTACTGTTAAGTGAGCCGAACTTCTCCACTTGTGCTGGATGGTAAAGAAGGAAACACACAGGCCTTGGAAGGAAGAAGAGACTGACTGGAGGCAATGAAGGGGACAAAGCAGGTTAAGGGCACTTTTGTTTATAGAGGGATAATTCAGTCCAAAGCAAGCAAGAAGAATTTTCCGTATTTGACATGTGAAAAATGTCAACACTGTGTTTCAATGTCTATATCTTTACCTATAGTTTGTTCTTCGGTCTACTTGGTGCTATTTTGAGCTGGTGCTGGCCAGTTTGACCTGCCTTAATACCATTCTCACTTACTGAGGGCTATGCACTTCTGTGTGATTCCAATAATCACTAGACTTGAACATACTTTCAGAAAAATAAGGCTTCACAAACCCCATAAAAACACAATTTTTCCTAAAGGCTACGATGAACAAGAGACTAGTAAAGTGATATGTTCACTGCCTTGTTTTCATGTCACCTAGAGCAGGCTGCTGCCCATAAGGTTAAGATAATGCTCCAGAAGAGGAATGAGGAGCCACTTGTCCCCAAATCCTTCATGTAAAGAACAGGACCTCTCTTCAGTCTTTTAAACAAGGAGGCCCTCAGGGCAGCTCCTCCATCTGGGGAATGGAACACAATGCTTATTTCAAGGCTGCTTTATTCTAATGCCTGAGGGGCAGACAAAGAGAACAGTAATACTCTGTGATGGTCCAGAGGTGGCGCATAATGAACTGAGAGAAAACAGGCCTGGAGGCAGGATCTGGTTTCTCTGAGCAAGGGAGAAAACAAAACCACGATCTCTAGTTATGCCCAAGTTCAGCCACCACAGGATGATGGCACTCTGACGTGAAAGGTGTCATTGCCAAGAGCTGGATAAGGCCGCAGCAAAACTGAACACCACACAGAACACAGCCAGCATATCCAGTTCTCACTGGCAGGGCACTCATGAAAAACCAGTGTGAGGACCAAGGTAAAATTTTATTTTCCAAAAAACAAAGACTTCTGAACGCAGAACTTCCTATCAATCCCAGTTACTCCTCCCCAGTGCAAAGCACCTGGTGGGGGCGCATTTCCAACTGCTAACCCTGTTGCACTCCTCAACTGTGATGGCAAAGGCTTGCGTTTTCTTCTATTGCTTCTCTTATCCCAATATCATGAAGACAACAGATGACAGCTCCATAAAATGCTCAAAGTTAACAAACATGAAAATATCTCAGACACGAAGTATAGCATAAGCAGCATCTGGAATTCTCAAGCAATGGTGTATAATAGTAACATATATTTTATTCTAGATCCATTAGAGATGACCTTCTGTCTGATTATAATCAGAATCAATCTTTAAAAATGCAGCTTTAGGACTGGGGAGATATCTCAGTGGTCTAATTGCCTGCCTGGCAAGCGTAAGAACCTGGGTTTGACCTGTGGTGCTGTATGCTGTGTGGACCCCACGCCAAGCCAGCCACTGAAACCAGGTGTGGTGGCGCACTCCTGTAATCCCAGTGCTGGGGAGGTTGACACAGGAGGGTCACTACAAGTCCGAGGTGTGTAGTGAGACCCTGTACCAAATAAATAAATATTCTTAAAAATTAAAAAATCAGAATTTTATAGGACTCAAATCCAATTTTAATATATAAATCTGAGAATATGACAATCACTATAAATGTACTGTCTATGTATTTTAAAATCTCTAGCTCTACTTTCCTTAGCATATTTATAAAATGCTTAAAGGTCTAGAATTCATTCATTTTTTTTTATTGTATTTGGTTGTTACAGGGTGTCACTATGCAGCTCAGACTCATTGTGATCCTCCTGATTTCAGCCTCCCCAGCACTGGGATTATAGGCGTGCACCCCGACTCTGGCTGGCTCACATGGTAGCTGTCCTGGTAGCTGGCATGGCATGTGGTGCCAGGGGTCAAACTGCAGTCCCTGCACTTGCCTAAGCAGGTGCTTTAGTCTGCTGAGCTATGGAGTCTACAGGGTCTCACTAAGTGATCGGACTTGTAGTGATCCGCCTACGTTCAGCCTCCCAAGAGCTGGAATTATAGGCGCATGCCACCATGCCCAGTCTCAATCGCTGTCTCAGCATGCCCTGGGGGCTGGGCCAGCACAGCAGGCCAGGGACCGAACCCTGGCCTCTGCGTCTGCCTAAGTAAGTGCTTTAATCCGCTGAGCTATTTGGCCAGCCCCTAGGATTTATTCTTGATATACATAAAATGTTACTATCTTTCTGGTGAAATCAGTTTATCAACTTATGGAAAAGGGGATGATATATATAAACTATGTTAGTAAAAGCATTGTTTAACAACTTAGTGCCACTCTCTTTATTCACAGATAGACAGATAGATGACAAAAGACGAGACAGTAGCTTATATTATTGCAGGTAACTCGGTAGTCCATGAATTCAATCTCCAGTACTATATAAAAAGGGGGAGGCACTCTCTATGTATATCAACATTTGAAAGTATGCAATGCTCATGTACCATTAAAATATTAAAGCATACTACAAGGAAAGTTAAGAATAGCTTTACTCAAACTTGCAATTTTAAAATTCATCAAGGGCAGAGACACTGGAAGTATCAAAGATTAAGTAGAAACCTGTGTTCAATAGTCCCATGGCAAAGACACACACAGGGCTGGGGAGATAGCTCAGTGGCATAATGGCCTGCCTGGAAAGCAGAAGGTCCTGAGTTTGATCCCCAACACCAAATGCACCCTCAAAATTAAAATAAAAATCGCACTTTAGCTTTTCAAATCATTGCACCTTCGTTTAAAATCTGGACTGCAACTTCGTAGTAGACCCTGAGCCAGAGGCACCAAACTAAAACCCTGACCTAGAGAAGCTGTGATGTATAAACGATACATGAGTAGCCACTATGTTTTGGAGTAACTTGTCATACAGTAATAACACAGAAGAAGAAGAAAAAAAAAAAAAGAGTTCCATGGGATTCTTAGCTCAAACACCAACCACGGATATTATGTCAGCCTAATCTTTGAGTGTCATTCAAACAGGGGAGCCAAGGCTGGGTATTAACAAAATGCAGTTTCCTACTGGGGAGCTCCATGAAGGCAGGGAATCTTATTTGCAAAAATAAGTGGATGAGAAATCATTTCATCAACTCTGTCCAAAACACACATGCTCAGTGCAGCTGTGCTGCCCTCCTCAACTATTGCTTCAACTGGTGGGGCTGGCAGGAGAATGACCCTCCGCAAAGCTGCTGTGGAGTCCTGACTTGGAGGAAGTGGTGTGCTGATGCCATTAAAAAAAAGCCCTCAAACACAAAGGTAGTTTAAATCGCATCTGTGTATAGCTCAGAGGAAACAAACAGCTCAGCTAATTTTGACTCAAAATAAACCCAAGAGACCAGTTTACGTTGGCCATGGCTGCACACATGCAGGAAAAGTGAAGGTCAGCATTTATCCAGGGATTCTGCTCTGTGCCAAAAGGGATGAAAGGGCAGGGTCACGCATCCTGAGGTCAGGACTGAGAGGAGATGAATCCAACCAGCACAGCTTCAGAAAGCAGAATCACATGCACCTGTGAAGCTTTGCTCCTTTTCCCTGTGAGAAAGGTGGCCCTCGATCACCTCACTGTCCACGACACAGAGACAAGTTTGATGCCCCTTTTGGAAGCCGGTGCTGAGCCTCAAGCCCATGGTCTGTCCCTTGCTGAGGTCCTTCCCTGGGTCTTCCTTCCACATCATTGTTCTTATAGGGCTAAGAAGGGAGGGGGACTCCAAAAATACTCACGTCTTTCATTAAGTTCAGGCTGAAACACATCTACAATTTAAATGACCAATGCTGAATTTTCAATTTTTGATCCTTTTACTGTTTAATATTTATTTATTGAAATTTTCATCAGCACCCATTCATGATATATAATGAATATATATACTGTGAGAAATCGGTACATATACGTATCACATCTTGAGCCTCTTCACTCCCCTCCCTGTCTCCCTACCCAGGATCCCCTGCCTATCTCTGCAAAGTCTTATCTCCTTGTTTCCTATGATCTTTCTTTTATTTTGCTCTTTAAGTTATTTAAAAATATTCCTTGAATTAAATGATACCTCAAAATTTCAAAAAGAGTCATATATATTTTTAAATTTTCAAATGTTTTTTTGTTGTTTTTTGTTTGTCTGAGACAAAGTCTCACTATTTTAGTTCACACTGGTTTAGAATTTGAGTTGATCCCCCTGCCTCAGCCTTCCAAGTGCTGGGATTACGGGTGTGTGCCACCATACCTGGCCTCAAGTGACTTTTACTTGAGAAGATCTTTCGGGGGCGGATGCCTGTGTGTGGACATGTGTGCTACTGCGGAGTGAATCCAGGGATGCTCTACAACCAACCTATATCCCCAGCCCTTGTTATCTTTGGAGACAGGGTCATGCTAAATTGCCTGCGATGGTCTTAAACTTGTGATATTTCTACTTCAGACTTTCAAGTGGCTGAGATCACAGGGAGGCACTACCAGGCCTTGTTTGGGAAGATCTCTGTCATTAGGGCTTTGCATTGTTGTTTGATCCTAGTGTTGTGTTGCTAATTTGAGGTGTTTACTTCTAATATGGTTATGGATACTGAAAGAGCTTCTTGCTTCTGGTCACTTCAGGCAAATGCCTTGAACTCATCTCAGAGCTGATGGCCTATTTTTAAATAAGCACCTATTTGGAAGAAGCTTGGAAAAGCACAGGGACCGCGGTTCGATCCCCCAGCACCACATGCCAGCCAGTCGCGCCCCCTGGTGGGCTGAGCTGGCCACACACACACACACACACACACACACACACACACTAAATAAATGTTAAAAAAAAATTTAAAAAAAAATAAATTCCTATTTATTTATTTATTTATTTAGCTAGCTATTTTTAGAGAAAAATAAAAAAGAATCATTAACCTTTAATATCTGAAACTGGCTGGGGCAATAGCTTGGTGGTCAAAGTGCATGCCTGGCAAGTGCAAGGACCTGGGTTTGATCCCCAGTACTGCATGCTGTGCCAGCCCTGAAACCTGGGTGCACCGAGCAGGCCACCAAACCCGAGTGTGGTGGTACACACCTGTAATCCCAGTGCTGAAGACAGGGGGCTGAGGCAGGAAGATCACTACAAGTCCAAGCTGCACAGTGAGACCCTGTACCAAATAAATAAATAAATACATACGTACATACATACACATATACATACATATATACACTTTAAAAAATGTAATATCTGAAACTATGTCACCTTCAAATGGGTAGTGAAGTTTTTAGATGAAAATATTTAGGGACTACATCACACATGGGGACAATTAAAATATATTAAAAGAGTCTTCCCGTGCTCCAAGGTTGGCCATAACACTCAAGCTGGGCACAGGTAGCAGAGCTTCCACTGCACCTCTATGGCTCGCCTGAGGGTGGAGTCACCTGGCCATTCCAACCCTGTGGTTTTTGTGGGTTCAGCATTTTTTTAGGTGGTACAGCCCCAGTGATCCTCCACAGCTCGTAAAACCCAACATAACCTTTTGGGCTGCCTGGAAAAAACACACTGAGTAATAAGGGTCAGAATGCTTTGTGGTCAGTGTTTCCAGTGTCGTTCTCTGGCCAGGAGAAATACCAACTCATAGGCATCTGGAAAAGAGATGGTCTAGAAGGAGGAAGGGCCTCTGAAGCCTGTGAGCACAGCGCTCTTTGTCTTTGCAGGCCGAGCCACAGGTGCCTAAGGAAGGGGAGTGGCAGACACAGCTCAGGTGCCAGCAGGGGCTACAGTGTCAGGGGCTGACTTCCTGGGAGGGAAACATTGTTCCTATCACCCCAGCCATAAGGTGATGGGAAGCTGGGGGGCTTGGGAAGCATCAGCGAAGCAGGAGGTGTAGTTCAGGAAGCAGCTGTGGTGTTGGTGTCTTCCTCCAGCGCTTTCCTGCAGACCTTGTTCAGCTACAGGACAGAACTGAAGGCCCGCCAGCCTGTGTGTGGCATGCACTCCATACTGTGCGTCCTGGGCTGCTCTGTGCCTGGCAGTTATTGAACAAAGACAGCAGAGTGAGACAGGCCACAAGGTAAACTGCAGTGCAGTAAAAGAGCAGGTCTTGCAGATGCAGGGGATTCAAAGAGGCCTCTGAGGTTTGCTTTCATTTCTACAGGCCTGAGTCACCTAATTTCCTTTGTGGATTTTCTTAATAACTAGTCAGTCTTAGAAAATGAATTGCTTGCCTAGCACCAGCAGGCTTGCTGGGTTCAACCCCCTGCACTGCAAAAGCAGAAATAAACTAAAAAATGAACGAGGGGGCCCACTGGTTAGCTCAGTTGTTTACAAGCCTGCTCGTGCAAATGCAGTCAGGTGAAGGATACCTTGGTTCAATCCCCACCTCCACCTGCATTAACAAACCCTCCCTTAAGGCAGCCTGAGCCGGCCAAAAAAAAAAAAAAAGAATCAATGTGCTGAGAGTGGGGATAACACCAAAGCTGGTCTCCTCTCTTCTGCAGGATTAAGTCCTTTTAATGTCTCTTTTATATTCTACAAGTCCCTTTTTCAGAACAATTTAAATTCCATGTTTTCAAGAGCTTCCTTTGTGCCTACCTTCCTCTTGTGAGAGCAACAACAAAGGTGCCCCCTCCAGTCAGACCACTTGACAAGAGCAGGCTGGGCTCCAGAAGGAGAGCAATTGAGCTGGAGCGAGCCTTGGGGAGCTGGCCTGGCCTGGAAGTGCCTGCACCAACAAGGAAAAAGGTACAGCCCCCAAGTCCTCCCCGCCCCCTCCTCCCCATCTCTAGTCTCTCCTTAGCCCTGATGTATAACCTGGGAACCACGGACAGGGGACAGGGACACTAGAGCAAAAAGAGGCAACACTGCTGAGGGGCAGCTGAGCCAGCAAATCAGTAGGCTTGGAGCAGAGAAGATAGAATCGACCTCTTGGGACTGAGGGCACACACAGGCTTTCCAGGTACCTGAGCTGCATTCTTATCTTCAATAATTCTAATACCAAGAATGTGGGGAGCAGCCAACACTGGAGATTGCACACACGCATGTGAGGCTGGAGCAAGGTCAGTCCTGAGAACAAAGTACCCCAGGCAAGCCATGTGAATAAGCCGCTCCAGCTCTAAGAATCCGTGGAGCCCCAGGCTACCACACAGGCAGGTTGCTAGGCAGAAGGGTGTCATGGGACATCAGCCTGACAAATGGATAGACAAAATGGATAAATAAATGCTCTGCAGTGCTGGAGCAGTTTTTTCTTGGGGGGGCGGGGAGAGAGAGAGAGAGAGAGAGAGAGAGAGAGAGAAAGCGAGCGCATGCGCGCACTCCACCTGACCTCAGCTTTCTGTTTTCTGATTCTTATCTTCATTTCTCCATCCTCTCCCATCCCCAACTTAAGAGCGTTTCACTGGACTCAGCATACAAATAACAATAACTAGCTGGGCATGGCAGTGAACACCGTAATCCCATTAGGGAGGTTGAGGCATGAGGAACACCATGAGTCAGAGGCCAGTTTAGGCTACATAGTGAGTTCAAAGCCAACCTGAACTATATAGCAAGACCCTGTCTCAAAACAGAACAAAACAAAACTAACATTATGGAGCCTCTCACTGAATGCCAAGGAGTATTCTAGGCACTTTCACAAGAATTCCTTCAAATCTCACAACAATCGAAGGACATGCATATGATGATGATGATATTAAAGCAGAGAAGTTAAACAGCTTGACCAAGGCCACACAGTTTATAAGCGAGAGATTATCTGAACTGAAATGGTTCAGCTCCAGAGTTCTTGCTTCTAGCCAGAATAGCTTCCCTGGGGTACCAGTCCTGGATTTCCTGTCTCCTTCGCTGCTCATCCTTACAGAAAGCCCCTCTACTAAGAAAGCCTGACAAAGAATCTGTTTATTATTCTCTGACTGTCTCACAATTAGCACTTTTCCTGGTTCCACTCATTATGAATCTTACGTATATATTAATTGAAAAATTAATAAATACTTACTACATGCCAGGAGCTGCTGGGCACTTTGGAAGCCATGTAGGAGACCCAGCCCTGTTCTAGCCCTCTGGAACCTTTCATTAAGCAGAAAAAGACTTCTACACTATGCTAGAAATAGGACGTTCAAGGTTTAAATTGCAACCTGGTATACACTACATCTTATCTCTGTACACACTGTGTCCTACAACCATATATTATATCCTGAGCTCACGGATAAAATAATTTCTAAAAAGCTCTTATGAAAATTCACCACAACAAGAGCAGACATGGTGAAGACAGGTTCCCTGGATGTCCGCCTCGGTTCACAGCCGAGCTAGGAAAAGGGGACCAGCTCTGAAAGAGCACTGCCTGCTGGCAGTGCAGTCGTGTCCCCACGTACACTACAGAGTAAGGGTGCACGCTGGCCAGGCAACACCTGATAGGAGATGCCACAGCCGTGTCCTCTGTTTACTGTGGCTCATCACGGTAATCTGTTCACTCAGGGGCCCCCGCTGCCCCACACAGGCACTTCTTCATGTCTGTAGCCCTGCAAGGAGAGCTACCAGGGACCAGCTGTCATGTCCTCCCATCTTCACATGATTACAGTGCTCAGCACACTGCTTTGCATTTGACAGGGATTGCACATAGTCTAAAGAATTCTTTTACCAAATTATTCCAGTAGCACAAGTCTATTCTGGAAAATGGGCAACATATATACATTTAAAGAAGATAAACTACTCATTTTTTTGCTGTGTAGAAATACATGTTGTTAACTGTTGAGAATATTTCCTTCTAGGGCTGGTGAGATAGCTCAGCGGACTAAGTGTCTGCTTAGGCAAGTGCAGGGACTGGGGTTTCATCCCCGGCACCACATGCCATGCAGGCCCCACCCCCAAGGTGCGCTGAGCCGGTGAGTCTGAGGGTGGTGCGCATGCCTGTAATCCCAGCACTGGAGAGGCTGAAAACAGGAGGATCACAATGAATCTGAGCTGTAAAATGAGACCCTACACACACACGCATGAGCACACACACACACACACACACACACACGCACACACCCCCCAAAAAGAATATTTTTTCTAGACTTTACATATCTTTAAAACATCTTAAAATTAGGATTATAATGTGTATAATTTTGAATTTAGCTTTGTTATCTTTCAAGCCATTAAATATCCTTTGAAAATATGATGACTGTGATATTTCTTTATTTAATATTCTTCTATTGTCAGTCATTTAGTTCTTTCTAGGCCTTTATAATTATGCTGATGTCAATATCCTTATATAAAAATTCTTCTGTGCATCTAAGAGTATGCCATAGAATAAATTACAGAAACAGGAACAAATACAGTAGATCAAAGTTTGAACAATTACCACTTGATGTATAGTGAAAATGGCCTGCTGAGTAGGTGTTATGGGTTATACCTAGATTTCCCCTCCAAACCTCAAGTGTTCATAGGCAAGGCTTTTGGGAGGTAACTGGGTCACAGGGGTGTGATAGCGATAGCTATTAATGGGTTAGCTCACTGATGAGTATAGGTAAGTGTGATTTGGGAGATAAAGGCTGGTAGAGGTGGCCAGTGACTGGGCCTCAGCCTTGGAAGGGTCTTCTACCTCCCTCCATCCCCCCTTGAGCTCTCTGCCTGCTCCCTGCCTGCTAAACGCTGCATGTCCCTGTGCCCTGCCACCCTGCCTTGGAGCCAGCTGGCCATGAGCTGAAACCTCTAAAACCTGCGAGCCAAAATAAACCTTTCCTACTCAAAATGGTGGCTCTCAAGTCCTGTGTCTCAGTGATGAGAACGTAACTAAGACAGACTTCAGTACTGGAAGTGGGGTTGTTGCTGTGACTATCTGACCATGGGGTTCAGGGGCCTTTAGCTGTGGCTCACCACAGGAGTCTTTAAAGGTCTGGAGATGCTGGCTAGAGGAGCAGCCTGGCATGCTGTAAGTCAGGACTGATGGAAGACACTAGTCAGAGCTCAGAAGACGAGAATGCTGGGAAAAAAGCAGATGGGCAAGGCCAGGTTCAGAAGGCTTCTGCTGAGAACAAGGACTCCATTGGCAGCTGGATTCTTGGCCATATGTCTTATACTCAGGTAGAAAAATCTGTCCACATTTTGCTCCTGTCCTGAGACTTTTAGATTAAGGTTAGGAAGAGTGGACTAATTAACCTAGCAGAGGAAATTTTCAAGGTAGCCAAACTGTTGCCAGCTCTACTTAAAGATTCTACTGAAAATTCAACCCAACTGAATGACTTAAGAAGTTCTGAGTTTGGCCAAAAAGGAAGCTGTGAGTCAAACCAAGTTCTGGAAAGATAGAGCAGAGGAGAGTTTGGATGCTAAAAAGATGAGCATTATACAGAAGCCAAGTATTAGATAACAGGAAGGATGCCTACTACTAGACAATAGGAAGGTATGCCAAGCCAGAGGAAGCTCCACCCTTCACAGGCTCAAAATCAGCAAATAAGATTTTGCTTTGCTTTGCTTTTTTTTTCTTTTTTAACCAGGGATCAAACTTAGGACCTGGCAGTTGCCAGGCAGGCACTAATACTGCTAATCTACCTATCTGGCCCAAGATTTTGCTTTGAAATTGAGAACCCAAGGGCTCCATATTCCATAATGGTAGCTACATAGCGAATTTGTTCCTCAGGATTCAGTTCATAGTGCTCAGTCATCCAGGCATTTAGAGACTCCTATAGTCACGACAGAAGGATGCCTGCTACTGCTCTAGCTGGCCAGTAGATTTTTGGTATCATCCACATGGTGCTGGTTTTAGGCACATGCAAAATGCTAGTGATGTATGTCAAAAAGGATTCCACCCAGATTTCAGAAGAAGTGCTGGGAGGCCAGACAGTGTACACCAGAGAGGACAGTGTGTGAAGCTGTGAAAGTGAAGCTGAAAGTGGAGTGGAGACCCCAGGATGCTGGAAAAGCCAAAGCTGTGGAAAGTCTGAGGGAAGCCTCAAGGAATTAACAAAGCCAGCCCAAGAGAGAAACCATGAGAGCTACAATGACCAGCAGTGCCACACACGCGGGGCCCAAGCCCCTTGGAGTTCACCTATCATCACAATTTGGCCAGGGTACTGGATACATAACTATAGGATTTCATGATTGCCCTAGGGAACTTAGGCATTGCTTTGGCCCCATTGCTGCCTATACCCACATCTCTACCTTTTGGAATGGGAATGTTTACCCCATGCCTTTGTGTGCTAGAAGTGTTTAACTTTCTTTTGATTTTTACAGGTGTTCACAGCTAAGAGTTTGCTTTAAATCTCAGAGGAGACTCTAGATTTGCACTTTTCAGCAATGCTGAAACTCTTAAGGCTTTGGCAACTCTCAGAGATAGATGAAATGTATTCTGCATAAAGGGACTGACATAAGCTTTTAGGGGCTAGGGGTGGAGTATAATGGCTTATATTTAGATGTTTCCCAAAGTCGCCTGTGCTCACAGGTGGGGCTTTTGGGAGGTGACTAGATCATGGGGTGTGACACTCATCAGAGGATTAGTGCACTCATGAGTTTATAGCTAAAGGTACTTTGGGAGGTGAAGCCTGGTGGAGCAGGTGGGTGGCTGCACTGTGGCCCAGGAAGGTTCATCTCCTGCTCTCCTCCCTTGAGAACTCGCTCTGCTTCCTGCTCGCCATGCCATGAGCAATTCTCCTCTGAGCTTGATGGAGAGAGGAGGCCCCAGCGGTGAGACTCAGGCAGGGCCTGGGGAGCGGCTCTGTCAGATGTGACTAACCACAGCAGCCTGGAGACAGGAGCACTAGGGCAAAATGAGGCTAGTAGGGTGATCTGAAGTCAGGTTGTGCTCAGGAATTTGGACTGTTGCCTGGAGGTATAGGGGACCCAGAAAGTTGGGTCAGCTGTAGTGCCAGGCTGAATTTGTGCTTTCTCAAGCTCATTCCAAAGGTGGGGTGGGGGGGACTGGAGAAGCTGGGGCAGGAGACTTACTGTGCTGGTGCAGCCCTCAGGCTTGCAGGCCTAGTGGCTGGGGCAGAGAAAATATGGGGGGTGGGTGTGGAGCTGAACAATACTTAAAGGAAAAAATAACAAACATAGGGACTGATTAAGATGCAGGTTGCACTAATGGGCGGACAAGCAAGGAGGAGAGCCAGCTTTTGGAGGGAAGTGATTTCTACCCCTTGTGCTTGAGATCTGGTGGGATATCATGTACATCTGGGAAAGTGGAAGGGAATACAAATCTGGAGATCCAGGAGGGGACAAGCAGAGCTAAAGGCCAGCAGAATCAGCTTACAGCTGCAACTCCCTCACAAATTCTCACCTACTGGTCCACCCTCAGCTTGTATATTTCCTCTTGTCTGCAAATAGGGAGTAAAGCACTGTCCACTAGAGATAGTATGAGCTGAGTGAGGTGGCACATACCTGTGATCCTAGGCTCAGAAGGCTGGGGCAGGAGGATCACTGTGAGTTCAAAGCCAGCTTGGGCTACATACTGAGGCCTTATACCAAAATCAATCAATTGATCAAAATATAATATTTATAATTTTTTAGTAGCCACATTATAAAAAAGTGATGTGAAACTGGTGAGATTAGCTTTATGAATGTATTTTATGCTGGGCACAGTAGTACATGGTGGCTCTAATCCCAGCTCCCTGGGAGGCTGAGGAGGAGGATTACAAATCTGGGCCAATTTAGCAACTTACTGAGATCCTATCCGAAAAGGGGGTGTGTGGCTCAGTGTAAAGGCCTTGAGTTCAATCTTCAGTACCAACAGAAAAAAAATTTATATAACCTACAATATAGTAACAATAATATTAAAATTCCTAATGAGTTATTCTTCTTTCTGTACTGTCTTCAAAACCCAGTGGACAATTGTACTTATAGCCCAGCCCGTCTCAATGTAGCCTGGCCTCATTTTAAGTGGCCACTGCACTAGACTGTGCAGGATTAGATTGTGTACCTACAAAGGGCAGCAATAAGAAAATGTTTTAGGCCTTGGAATTTGTGTAATCAAATTAAATGTAAGTGAATCTTAGTACTTGGAGAACAATGAGGAAGCCTGTTGGGCATCCCAAACTACTTCCATCCCTTGGCTCATTCGGAGCAGGAGGGGGAGGGGAGGGTCACATGTTACTAGAAGCTTGGGTGGCCTGAAGCGCAGAGAATCCTTTCCTCCCCTCTTGGCCCTCATGGTTCTCAAACACCCCGATAGCAAGCTGAGTGAACTTAGATCTCAATGTATATATGTCTGGTTTGATAAATTTCTCAAGGCAGTGGTGGTCAAACTTCAAACATTTGCAACTGCTTCCATAATTTTATGATACCTGCACACTACCAAAACGATATACACTGAAGCAAGGCATAGCAACATTGCAGTCCACAGCAGAGCACAGAGGTGGCAGTGGTCACGTAAGATTTTACTGCTTTGCTAAGTACACTATATAATATTTGCACGATGATAAAATTGCCTAATAATGCATTTCTCAGAACTTGTCTTTGTTGTAAAGTGACACAACTATAATTTAATTAGTATTCCTATTTGGATAATTGAAATTTGGATACTGACCCTAAATACATACTTGAGTGTCATCTTATGAAACTATTTTCTCAAAGCCACACAGTGCTATTAGTTTTTCTTGTGTATATCATAATTAACAACTATTCAAATAACAAATGTTTATCCATATGATTTCTGAAATCGTCTGAGACCACCCGTGCAAAGACTGCTGAACTTGAGAAACTGTCCCAGCAGAGGCAGGATCTGGCAGGTCCCGCTCCAGCCAGGAGAGCTCAGGGCAGGCACCATCCCACCATGCTCCGCTCTGCCACAAGCTGATGTTCATCAATACCCGCAGCTTGTCTCTCAGGTTGGCATTAATTCTAGCAGATCTGCTCTGATGCCCACAAGTTCTTAGACACTTTGGACATCAACCTTATCTACATGACAATTATCATTGTCATTTTAACTTTCCAGAAGTTCCAGAGCTGCTAAGTTTGGGAACTGAGCTTTCCAGTGTAAGTCTCAGATGGCAGAGACGACTACACCTATTATAATGTGCTCTGAGCATTTCCTCTTGGTAACTGATTGATTTTGATAGTGAATTATCTGTAAAGCCTAAAGGCCTTGAGAAATGAGAGCTGGTAAATTTCTGTGGTGGACATACAGAGCATCAAAACAACTTAAGGCAAATTTTTATATATA
>NW_004524641.1:5669425-5699808 GCF_000260255.1 Octodon degus | reverse complement strand
ATTTTTTTTTTTTTGGCTGAACCGGGGATTGAACTCAGACCCTTGTGCTTGCCAAGGAAGCACTTATTCCACTGAGCCATCTCCCCGGCCCCTTAAGGCAAATTTGATATACATTATTATAACATGTGTCCTTGTGCAGCAAGTAACAAGAGCCACTTGTCAGCATAATACCTACTATCATTTCAGGGTTATGAGGAGCACAAAAATATTTGGAGATATCTTCAACTGCAATGTATATCAATTTATATACATTGTATAATAAATTGTATTGTATAATAAATTACCCTATAATAAATTACCTAAAACTGAGCAGCTTAAAACACACTTCTAGTGTCTGTGAGACAGGGCACCTTTAGCTGTCATAAGGCTGCAGCTGAGGTGTAAGCTGTGGCTGTGTGCTCTCTGAAGGTCTGTTGGAGGGAGAATCTGCTTCTGCACTCCCCCCAGGTAGCTGGGAGGACTCAGGTCCCCAGTGGTAGCTGGCCCAGCACCTCCCTCAGCTCTGTGCCACATGGCTGTGCCCTAGGCAGGACCTGACATGGAACTAGCTTCCCTCGGGTTGACTAGGATAGGAGAGGGAGCCAAGATGGAAGCTGCACCTCATCCTCTACATGCTTCACTCACCAACCCACGATCGGGGCGGGGATCACTGGTGCCGTGTAGCCCACCTACCACATGGCGACATAAAACGCTTGTGATTTCTATGGCGATGCGGTCACGAGCACTGTTAATGCGACTGCAGCACACTGGCTATGTCCCTAGTCAAAAGGCACGCAAAATTTGAGCAGGAGGTTACTGACCATAAAGTAGTACTATTTCCCCACCCAGTTCATGGACTTCAGCTTAAAAGAAAGCTCCTGTTAAAATATACAGCGTAGTTTGCACCATTTAAAAATCAGTTTGGCACTTTGAGGATGGGCACAAGGATTTTTCACGTGGCCCTGGAATCTCCCAGGCATTTATGAGAATTTTTTTTTAATAAACAATGTGGTGCTGCTGGTTGACTCAGAAATAAATCAACTTTGAAAGCTTCCCTCACAGCTGCAAAAGGCAAGTGCTTGGTCCCAATAAATCAGGATTAGTGGAGCTGGGCTGATAATGAAGCTTTCACCTCCTCAGGGCAGGTGGCCACAAATCAGCTATGTGAGCGAACAAGCCGTGATTTGAAGCCATAATCACTTTTGCAGTGACACGTGGAACTGAGTAGAAAGCAAGTACAGGGAAGATATTTTCCTGCAATACTCAAATCTATAACTTGGGGCCTTCTAAAAACACGAATCAAAATTTTGCTTCTCAGGGCCCTATATCTACTGTGCTTGTCACTTTTTGGGTTACAATGCTGCAGTCACTTTCCTGCAAGTTAGTGAAGAAAAAAATGAGCTGAACAAGCCTGTATCAGAGCATCAGTTAACTAGGAGCTTACAAGCATAGGTTTCAAATTTGCATCCGGCTTTCAATGAAAATGCTCTCATCATCCATTCATAGAAATGCTTTCAGCATTTTGTTTTATCTGGTGTGGTGTTGAAGATATTTAGCCACCACAAAGCATGGGCACTAAGGAGTCAGGACCATGTCTGATGTTAGAGCAGGGTCCTGGGCAGCTGCGATGTGCCCGGCTCCAAGCCTTCAGTGGTGGAGCAAGGGGAAAATCTTAAGGATCCTGAGGGGGGTTCAGGGGACAAAGGTTGATGACAGTTCACCAGCTGGCGCTGAAACATGGCAATGGCTAATGACCAGTACATCCACATTGGAGCCAACAAGGCTGACTGTCATCTGCGGAGTGTTTCTGGGGTGGGAGCTCACCCGGCTGCCCTCTAGTCAGCACAGAGCCCAGTCCAGCTTCCTACTTCTATGGCTCACAGGACCCTCCCAGAGCGTCCCCAGGGTGGATCACTGGCTGGCAGTCTCCCTCCCAGACACCTTCTGAGAGCAGTCTGGGCCAGGAGCTGCTGGCTGACACCAAGGGGCTTCTGTGGAAGCATTTTTTTTTCTCTCTCTGATTTCAGCCCTAGAAACAGCAATGAGCAAGATACTATGTAGAGTCCCCTTCCACGTTTCTTTACAGAACTTTTAAGATATTAAATCAGTATGATCATTTAAGAAAAATGGGTTTTTACTCCTATATGGATAAATGTCTAACTCTCCACTTGACATTTCTACGTGGATATCTAACAGACAGCTCAAACTTGGTTATCCCAAACCAAACCCCAATATCTCCTCCCTTCCACTCCCAAGCATTCTGCTGACTGCCTTTCCCATCTCAGCTTGGGGGCACGTCCACTCTTCCTGTGCTGAAGCCAAAAACCTTGGAATTTTCCCTGCCTTCCATATTCCACATAGTGCTCCATCCAACAGTTAATCCTGGTTCTACCTTCAAAATATCCATACTCTACCTGCATCTCATCCCTTGTACTGCAGCCTTTCTGGTCCACAATGCCATGGTTTCCCATGGGTGTGCAGAAACAGCCTCCTATGGTCTCTCTCTCCTGTTGTCGCATGCCTACATCTACTGTGACAGCAGCCAGGAGTGTTAAATGAGGGGTCAGGTCACGGACTCTCTGTGCTCTAGGTGAAATCTGGGTCCTACACCAGTGTACCAGGATTGCTAGGATCTTGCCTGCACCTTCCTCCTCACACTGTCCAAGTCACGCTGGCTCCTTGTTATTCCCCAAGTACTTCAGGCACGCTCCAGCCTCATCGCCTTGCGCCTTCTGCAGCGAGTTCTCTCCCTACTGCAAGTCTGCACCATCTCCATGACAGTCACCCTAATCACCCCACTGAACTCCGAATGCCACCCCTGAGCCTCTGCACCCTGCTGTTCTTCATAGCAGTCTTCCCCTTCTAACCTTCTAATAGAACACATCACGTAGTACGTACTAGGGTTACAGGCTATGGCTCACATTCCCCAAGTAGTACAGAAGTTCCTTGTAGAAGGTGCTCCACTTCTGAATTGAGGAGAGAGGGACAGGCAGACTGGGGGTGTGGGTGTGGGTGGGAAGGGACAGAGGGAAAGGAAAGGAGGAAGGGGAAAGGGTAGAGAAGAGAGATACATTAAAAAGTCCAATGACAGGACCCAAACACTGTTTCATTTCTTCTTTTAATGACATTTGTTGCTTTCTGCAGGGGAACAAAAAGGAGGACCAACACTGTGGCAGTTGTTTGCCAAGGAAAGAGTCTTTAGAGTGGCTATGAAATTATGATACATATATTGTGGGTTTTGTTCCTGCTTGCTGGCTCATAAACCCTTCCCCAAGTTAGGTTATAGAAGCAGAATTTCTCCTCACCCCAGAAGGTCACGAAAACTCTAATATGCCATGGACCTTACATTCTCTGACTCAGGTGGTCTGACAGGTCAGGACACCCTTCCAGCACTGTGCCTAGGAGGGAGGGAAGGAGAGAGGGAGGCTGCAAAGAGAGGCCAGAAGGCTTCCCCACCCAGCCTATTAGCATTGCATATGCAATGAGGTCTCCACAAAACCTCAAAAGGACAGGGTTAGACAGCTTCCTGATAGCTGAACAATAAATGCCAAGTTGCTGAAGGCAGCACGAGTCCTTTCTCCCACACTTTGCTCTGTGCATCTCTTCACCTGTACTCTTTGTAATACTGCTTTATGTTTGTCTGAACCAGGGTCTCACATTGGTCAAGTGGGCTACTCAGGATTTTTTACAGAATTTTTCATATCATCTATCTTCTTTTCCTTTTATTTTTGGTTTATTCAAGACAGGGTCTTGCTATGTAGTTCAGAATAGACTTCACTTTACTATGTAGCCCAGGTAGGCTTCAAACTCATGGCTAAGGTCCTTCTGCCTCAGCTGCCTGAGTACTGGGGTTATGCAATGTACCACCACACTGCTTTATAAGACCCTTTAAAATAAACCAGTAAGTGTGTTTCCTGAGTGCCATGAGCTGCTTTAGTAAATTTGCTAAACCTAAGGAGGAGCTCAGAGAAAGGATAGTTAGCCAGTCAATCAGGTGCATGGACAGAACCACTTGGGGCTGTTGGGGTGGAAAGTAGTCTTGGGTGCTGAGCCCCCAACTTGCAAGGTATGCCACTATCTGCAGGCAGGAAGTGCCAGGGCTGAATTAGGTTGGGGGACTCTCAGCTGGTGTCCACTGTACAACTAACTGCCTGATTGCTGGTGGAGAAATACAAGGCCTGATGTTCACCTGCACTGCACAACAGATCTTCATCCACACTTCTCATGTCCACAAGATCTAGGGTCTCTTTTCCTGGCCTATTCTGCGTATACACTGGTAATTTTTCTGCTCTGGGCCTATCCTTCTTTGTTCCCTAAGGACTGGGGCATGGTACACAAACCTTCCCCAGGTAGGATGGGTTTGGATTCTCCCTGCATGATCACTACGATGTTACTGTGTCTCCCAAGAATTAAGCAGAGGTCACTTTGCCAAATCACCAGTCTCAGTCTATTCCCATTATCCATGAGTCTGGCTTCCATGGATCCTAGCAGGCCATCGATATCCAGGTTCTAGGCCTTGAGGACCCCTCAGGATTGCTTAGGTTGTGTCACCAGTGCTGCGGTCAGGGGTTTATTTTATGCCCACTACTATCACTAAGAAACAATGTGCCAACACTCAAATCATCTGATCTTTCTGGGCCTTAGTTTCTAAATCTAAAACTGAGAGGATGAAACTTTCCTAAGGTCCCTTCCACTTAAAAAAGCAAAGAGCCAAAAAACAATATCTATTTTTTTAACCTACCACTTTAAGTTTTTTTTTTTTTTCACTTTAAGTTTTGAATAATGATAACAGCATCTGAAAGCCCCTTTCCTAAACTTTTCCCAAGGCCAGATGCTCCTGGCCCTGAAATAGAGGGAAAAAATACTTTAAAAATAACCTGACAGTTTTGTCCTTTAGAGTTAATTATCTTTGGCCTTTTCAATTCTTTTTCTTTTACTGCTACTTCCTTAAAAATCCTTAAAAGAAGTCTTTAAAAAGTAAACTATTCATCTTTTCTGATTCATCAGGGTCTATCGTATAACATTATTTTTCCTGTATGAAACTTCTCAGGTAGTTTTATTCTGGTAATGATGTTCATCAGGACAGATCGGTCCCTCTTTTGCAAGGAAGGTAATTAAACCCTCTGAAGAAGAGGGCTGTGTGGAGGAGCACACTCTCCACTCACCTCCGTTCTCGTCTGAGTTTTCAGAAGCTGATGGATATGCGATAGCAGACATGAAAGGTGGAGAAGAAAGAAGAAAAGCAGAGGAAAGAGGAGAGGAAAGACATTCATTTGTTCTCTCAAAGAGATTCTGGAAGAACCCTTGGTGGCAGCACATCCCACTTAAACGATCCGTAGAATGGGGCTTTCTTAAGAAGTGACACTGTTTAGGCACCAGAGCTGGGACGCCGTTTTCTCCACATTCCCTCTGTGCAGGCTTCCAGAGAACAGCCTGGAGAGGTAATGTGCAGACCCGCTACTGGGCCTGTCCCTGGTTCTTAGGAGTCAGGATCATTCTACACATCTCTAAAGCCTTTAAGGAAGACCAAATCTTCCATTGACGGCCTGGAAATCAAAGAAGAGGCTCCGAATCACCACCATTCATAAAGCAGTGATTCAGGGGAACAACAGCCGTTCAGTAGCAAAGATTCCAAAGAAATTCATATGTAAAACATGTGCATAACCACCCAGTCTGAGGTTAGTAGCATATTTCAAATAATTTAAGCTCCAAGATACTAGTTAGTGACTTCTGGCTGAGGAGATACAAACCTTAAAAATTTCCCCAGTATCTATACACATGCTTGTGTGTGTGCGTGCAAGTACACACCCTACTGCAACTCTCCTTTTCCTCTATGAAGCATTACAGACCAAGACAATGAGTTAACATAAATTTGACTGGTTTACATCTAAGCATGCATTCTGTTAATGAATAGAATGATTTGTTCTAATGGTGTTTGTAAATAGGATCACAAGTCTGCATCTTGTACAGCAATTAACCACTAAGAAGAATATATGCAGTGTATTATTTGTTGAAAAATAAAAAAATAAAAAAATAAATAAATCTAAGCATGAACACAAGTACAAAAATAGCCTAATTTATACCAAAAAATATCAAAACAGACACTAAGTAGTTGGTTAGACTCAAAGTAGTACTTCTCACTAGCACTGAGAAATTATTAGTGTTAGTGGCATATGAAGACCTTCTGGTAAAGTGACACAAAATGTCATATAATCAAAGAATAGGTCCCTCTTACATTTAGTTTGTCATACCATGACAGGGCTCCGCTTCAAGGAATATCTTTTCACAGTTTATTCTTCTCCAAGAAATACATTCTATATCCTTTCATAAACAAATACAACTGTTCTTGTTATTTTCATAAACACATGCAACTGTTCCAGTTATACTCTGATGCCTTGTAAGGGTTAAGCAGTACCAGCCTTTGTTTTTTTTTTTTTTTTTTTTTTTTTTTTTTTTTTTTGGAACCGGGGATTGAACTCAGGCCCTTGCACTTGCCAGGGAAGCACTTATTCCACTGAGCCACCTCCCCAGCCCCAACCTTTCAACTAATGAAGAAACAGGGAAACTGAAATGACAGAGTGAAAAATGTATCAGGCATACAGTAGGATCACAGAGTCTACATTAGCATCCTAATACTTTACAGAAGACAGTACCTCGAGCAAAAGAACCACCACCCACCAATGTGTCAGGCTACCCATCATAGCTTTTCTACATTTCCTTCCGGAGAATCTGTAATCTAAATACCCACCAGGCATACCCGGTCACACCCCCAGAAGGGGCTTACTCAATTTCCTGAGACAACATTGCAAGTCCTATTTGGATTCTTACTACCAAGAAGTAAGATATGAACATTGTGGGGGTGGGGGGCAGGCATGCAGGAAGGAAAATTATAATCCTGTAATCTGAGATATCTTTGAGTCTGTGTGTTTGGAGGGAGGGTGGTATGAGAGGACTGGATGATGGCCAAAAGCCAAAGTCAGATTCAGCAACAAATAGCAGTTCTGGATACAGATTTGCAAACCTACATTCATACCCACATTCACAACAGCCAAGAGGTAGAAACAACCACCATTCAGACTCAGGAACAGAAAATAGAATGGTGGTTGCCAGGGGTTGGTAGAAAAGGGAAAAGGAAGTTGTCTAATAGGTACAGAGTTTCAAATTTGCAAGATAGAAAAATTCTGGAGACTGGCTGCAGAACCATGTGAATATACTTAATACTACTGAATGATAATAAACTACCTAATTTTATATTATGTATGTTTTATCACAATTACAAAACCAAATATGTTGTTCTGAGTATTTCCCAATGCGATGGTAAGACATCAATAATGCCTTACTCATGCCCAGCACGTGGGGTTCAATCCTCAGTATACCAAAAACACAACAAGAATTATTATTCCAGATGTTCTCCTCACCCAGCACAATGTGCTGCCTTCAGTCTCCATGTCCTCTGTTTTTCAGAACACTTCTGCCTTGAGGACAGAGGTGCAGTGGGATGCTGCAGAACCATGAGAATATACTTAACACTATATTTGCTAGATTTCCCTCTAGCAAATCTTCATTGTATCTCAAAGGCAAAGGAACACAGCACAAGCAGAAAGCTGGAAAGGAGGCCCAGACATGGCCAGGGAGAGAAGTGGAAACAGCTTTTGGATGGATGCACACACACACACACACACACACACACTCACACACTCTGACACACACACACAGAGGCAGCAGGTCCATCTGGAAAGTATTTTATCAAAATAAAAAGCTCCTTCCTACTACGAGCAACAGATTAGCATAATACAAAACTCCCTCAACAGCAAAGCACTACGACCAATTTCAAAGCAAAACAAAACTGAAAGATGCACTCCTTCGAGGGATGTCCAGTCACTGCCACGCTAAGTTTCTTCCTGGTGCTCAAGGGCAGTGCATTCCCGAGGGGCTCAGGCACTCGGGCCGTCCTGCGGCAGTTTCCCTCTGGTGTCTTCTCCAGGCATTTGTGCAAAGGACTTCAATCCGTCCCCATCTCACACTAGATGGAACCATACACTGAGAGCTGGTGAGGAAAAGGCTTCTGAAACCACAAGGCTGAGATTCCCCACCTAGAACCCTCCCTTACGGCCAGCTTCCTCTCCATTTTCTTGCACAAGAGTAGTAAAAACTGAAAAATATGTGGCACTCTGAAGACACCATCAACAATTTTTCTTTCTCATCATTCTCCTGGTTATTTTACATTACTGAGACATGAACAAAACATGAGTCCATTAACCTTTCACCCCTTTGTTGGTTTTCAGTGCAAGTTTGGGACCTGGAATGTAGAGAAGAAACAGGAAGCTCAGAACCCCAATCTCCTCCCCTCATCACCTCCCTGCCTCAATGTAGACATTATCGTTGGGAAGCAATCTAGACTGTTTTCTGAAACACCCAGACAGAGCCCAGCAATCACTGGTAAGAGCAACAATTTAAGAATGAAGGGGGCTGGGGAGATAGCTCAGTAGAATAAGTGCTTGCCTGGCAAGCTTAAGGTCCTGAGTTCAATCCCCAGTACCACACACACATACACACACACACACAAAAAAAGAATGAAGAAACTCCCTTCTCCTAACTCAGATTTGAGACATTTTCCTTTTTCATTATATGTCTGAAAGCATCAGGTCTTGGTGTCAAGAATGAAACTTTTTAAAATAAAACTGTCTCTCCATGGCCATAGGCCAAATAGTCTTGGGCACTTTAGATGTTTCTAAGCTCTTCTTTCCCACCCACCAGCCGCCTTTCTGCTCTCGGGCAGACTCTGCAAATCTTCCCTTCTATCAGAAACACAAGGCCAAGGTCAGGAAGCTCTAGTACCAGCAAAGCTAGGCTTCTCCAGCTGAGCTCAGCTCCAGGTCCAGACTGCGCTGGCTTCTTAAACCGGAGCAAGAGACTTCCTCTTCCTGAACTCAGAATCCCTTCTTGTCTACTTGCATTTTGTATAAGAGAAGGGGGAAAGAAAACAAAAAATAAGCGAAGAATTTGTAGAAATGAAAAATTATTTAACATGCAATACAAGTCAAAAGATGTTTTTCATGAGACGAAAAGTACATAAAAACAAAGAACTTTTTGTGGCATGTTTTCACACAGCATTTCTATGTTCTCTAATGCCCTCTGAACACCCCACATATGTCTGCAAACACAAGCTGATCTGTCCTGCTTCACATTTACCCTAATAATAAATGAGAAGAGGCATAGCTGCATTCCACAAAATAGCTATTTAACAAGCATCTTAAGTTTTTTCTGAAGGCACAGAAGTTCTAAACAGGGAAGAAAAGAGTCTGCGAATTTCAGTTTCACCATAACAGCTCGATGTTTGTTCCTCTAACAACGTGTGGTTACCAGCTATGCACTGGTTCTTATATTCAAAGTCAGAGCAATTTCTTCATATTAGAGAAATAGTTAAAAGACAGTCCAAATAATAAAACTCAAACAGACATTTTAGAGCAACTACAAGAGGGTCTTTCGAGGGCAAAAGCACCACTAACCTGTGTTGTTCCAATCTGCTGAAACCAGCCAAGGCTGTGTCTCCTATCTTCTGGCTGGCTTCCTGAAACGTTGCATGTGACATCGCACTTCCTCACCGCACCTCTCCACTTGCCTCTCTAATCACCCCGAGGCATGTGATAAGATCAGCGCTGCCTTTTCACACAGGGTAACCCTGTGTTTACTGAACAGGAGCCTCCTTGAAAGGGTCCCCCAGTTTAGGTATTCCTGGGGCACAAGTATAGAGGAGATAAGCCCAGGGGAGTACTTTCAGGACCCCTGGCAATTCTGACTCCATTTGGAGAGAGTCAGGGAAAAGGAGAGAGTCTTGAGCCCCAAAGTCTCCATCCTAGGGGTGAGGGTCTGCAGCAGAGAGGCAGCACCCCAGTACTACAGCGGGGCTTTAGGGGTGGACACTCTCCTGCCAGCTGAGCCTGCCCTGGGAACTGCTAAGGATGGGCCTGGGAGGTACTGCTCCCATGATGTCCCCACACTCCTCTCTGGAGGGCACTGTCAACAGAGCACACCCAGGTCTCAGCTCACGTTTCTGGGTCCTGCAGCCACTGCGGCCATTCACCCTGAATTTCCTGGGTCAGTGTCAGGTTCACATGAAGTCTAGTCATGCTGTCAGACAGTGTGCCCTAATTCTTGGTTTAGAAAACAAAACCACAGTATTGTCAGCCTCCCTGGGCTAAATGACTCCGATGTCAGCCTGGCAGGAGAGTCAGGGACAGCTCCTTTTGTGTCCCTCTCTGCCCTCAACAGGGAAGAGATGAAGAGAGCTGGGAGCAGGGGCCATGCAAGAAGCCCAAGGGCACCATTTCTAGCTTTCTTGTTCCTACAGTCACTGCCTTCCTTTCTTTTTATAACTCCCCTGGCTCTCAGGAGGGTCCAAGCAAGTGGAAGTTGTGGCTGTGGGAAGTGGCATGTGTGAGTGAAACCATGGCCCGCACCACAGGGAATATTCTGCAACTTGACTCTGGACAGAAACCCCACAATCACTTCTATTTGTCTACCCAGGCATAATTCTTTTTTAAAAAATTCTTTTAAAAGGACTTTTCTTTGGTTTTTCGGAAGGTAACAGCAGACATTTTCCAAGTACTGAAAATATGACCCCATAATTCCCCAACAGGGTTTTCCATGTGAGGATGCCGAGTAAGGAAGCGAGTCTTGAGTCTGGGCTGTGGACAGCAATCCAGCCCTGAAGCCCCACAGCATGATTACAGATCTGGCCTGAAAACGCACAGAACTGCTTTACCATCTTGACAGCGCATGGCTGGGTTTTGATTGAACTGCACATTTCGATTAGTTAGTTATGCCAAGATGGCTCCAGAAGCTAAATGGGAATAATGATAAAAAATCTTGCCACTTTGAACTCAGCTGTTGCAAAGATCTTTGGAAAAACAAATTACTGTATGGAGCAAAACTAATGGCAATTCTACCTGAACGTACGCAGTAGTGTCACATTCTGGGACAAGTTTTCAAAAGATTCCATTTCTCAGCTAAGCAGTGAAGTTTGTTCTGTGTAAACTGCACCCTGTGTGGAATTAGGAAAGTCTCAACAATGCTGTATAGTGCTGTTTTAGAATCTCTAACCTGATTTTCTATGATGTTTTTGTTTATCCATTTTCATTTTTCAATATATGTTATTTTTCAGAACAGTTGTAGATTTATAGAAAATTTGAGACAGTAAGTACAGAGTACCCATATATCCTATACCCAGACTCCCTTATCATTAACATGTGATATAATGTTAATATGTAAGCAACTCTTAGGAAACCAATATTAAATTATTGTGGTTAACTGACGGTCACATCTGATTTCGATTTCCTTAGATGTCAGTGAGTGCACTTCTCCGGTCCCAGGATCCCCTGTGGGAGCCTGCGTAACTGTCAGTCACAGGTCTACTGTGGCTCCCCTGGGCCGAGACAGTCCTCAGCCCTCCCTTGTCTCTGGTAACCGATGGCTGTGAGGAGTGGAATGTAGCACCATGGGATCTGTCTAGTGACTTTCTCAGGGCAACACTAGAGGTTCCGGGTTATTTTGAAGAGGACCACACAGGTAAAATACCGCTTAAATCACATCCCATCAAGTACGCATACTATCAGTATGATTTCGTGCTGTCAGTGTTGGCCTTGATCGTCTGGTGGAGATAGTTTTTTTTCTTTTTTTCCAGTTCTGGAACTTTATTTCCAAGTTAGTTCTCATCCACATTCACTGTCTGGAGATTTTTGAACGTGGTAACAGGGATATAAGTTACCAAGGTATACAGCTTGTCTGGTGACTCTTCATGCTCATCCCATCTCCTGGACAACTGGTCTGGATGATATAGAACATTCCGTGGTACTTTGGCCCAGATGGTTTGGTTGAGCCTGGTGTCACTGCACACTTCTGGAGTCTCCATCTTCCTCATGGCGGACTTCCGGATCCCCGTAAGTGCTCCAGGGTCTGCTTCTTGAAGCCCACTCCGTGGATGCACTTGTGAATATCGAAAGTGTATTCTCGGATCACCACTTCATTGATGGCCAAACAGCCCTTCTTCTTGCCACCCTTCTTTGCAGGAGCCATTCTGCCCAGCCCAAGTTGGAAAGGAAGAGCCAGGGTGATCATTTCTGGTAGGGGATTGTATGAAATGATTTTGAGTCCCCATTGTCAAAATTTTGGCCAGCCTTTACCATTCAGTGAAAATAGGGCAATTCCCTTTTTTGTGTCTCTAGGATTTCAGGGGTAGATGTTGCAAATATTCTGTAACACATCTTGCTATTAAAAAAAAAGTTTTACAGAATTTAAGCACATAAAACCATATTACTTAATATATTTGTTCCTGAACTTTTTGTGAAATTCCAAACGCTGTGTGTCATTTGTGAATCTTTTGCCTCTCTTCCGGTCATCTGCCCCTTTTGCACTGATCATGAAGACAACACCCTCATCCCACCCTCTGTTCCCTGTGACGTGGGCCTGAGGCTTGCTCGGGTGGGCCAGCTTTCTGTTCTTGTTCCTTCCTAGCCTACTCTTCAGCACTTTCAAAAAAAAAAAAAAAAAAAAATTCCAGTTCTTCAGAGAAGAGCTGTAATGCCATCATCATCAACTTCCCTCTTCAAAAATCTTCATCTTCCTCATCTTTTCAAGAATCATCTGCATCAAGGCTGGCGGCAGGGATCTGTCTCACTGAGGCTTCATGACACTGCACAGGAGGTTGTGTCTTCTCGGGGTGAGCAGTCCCTACCTTTTTCTCTTGCAGCAGCTTTCTCTGTGTCTTCCAATCCTCTCCTAAAGTCACTATTACAACCTCTCCAGGGGCATCCTGACTAACTTGTCTATAGTTTAACTTGGTGCAAGAGAGAAGGCTCTTGCTTGAATAGTGCTTGGAGACTTGGTTCAAATCACATTTTCAATTTCTTCTTCTACCTCTTGCAGGTTCAAAAGTTGGCCTGGGCTGGGGAGATAGCTCAGTAGTCTAAGCACCTGCCTAGCAAGTGCAAGGACTTGAGTTTGATCCCTGGTACCACATACTGTGCCAGCCCAGTGGTGCATGCCTGTAATCTTAGTGCTGGAGAGGCTTAGACAGGAGGATCATTACAAGTCTGAGCTGCATAGTGAGACCCTGCACCCAATAAACAAAATAAATTTTATTTTTTTAAATGTTGACCTGGCTGCTGTTGGCATTTTTTATGTTCTGGAGGAAAAAGGTTGTTATTTCTGATAAACTCATTTCATAAATTACTCATCCATGTCTATCCTTGTGAAAAACTTCCAAAAGTCCTTCCACAGAAGTCCTCAACAATCTTCCTCAAAAAGTCTCAAGGAAATGAAGTAAGAACTTTAGGGGACACATAGAATATGATTTCTCTTGTTTAGAACAAAATATTTTGTCATAAAGATCTGAGTTGTTATTTCTGCTCTTCTTTTGGTTGTGTGGCATTGGGCGAGTGCCCTGTCTTGCATCTATTACCTGTAGAATAGGACTGGACTCAGCTCTGACTCATAAAGAGTATTTTTCCCTCATTTTAGGGTCCTGGGCCCAATCAGCTCTGACCTAGCCTCCTTCAGCCTCTGGGACTCTTGGACAGAAGGCCACCATCACCTATACTGGAACCAGCAATGACATTGGGAAGTATAATTATGTCTCTTGGTACCAACAGCTACCAGGAACATCCCCTAAACTCCTGGTTTATGATGTCAGTAGTCGGCCTTCAGGGGTCCCTGATCGCTTCTCCGGCTCCAAGTCTGGCAACACAGCCTCCCTGAGCATCTCTGGACTCCTGACTGAGGATGAGGCTGACTATTACTGTTGCTCATATGCTGGCAGTAACACTTCACAGTGGTTCAAGTTCATGGGGAAGTGAGACCCAAACCTGGGCTGGGCTGAACTCACTGGCTCCTTTGTGTCCTAAAGATGTTTCCTTAGCCGTGTACGGAGGGTGCTTGTGCCACGTAGACCAGAATTTCAGTTTCCTCTGAGCACTGCTCATCTGCCTCAGAGAAATAATAGTGGAAATACACTCTCTGGCTTATGTCTTTGAGGCATGAATGCACCCTCTGGTCTGAATTCTGTGGGCTCAGGTGGTGTGACTCTCTCTAGTCTTTATAGGCAGGAGCAGAGGCTCAAGTCTATGCCTGCAGGTACGGTTTTTTCAATTCCAGAAAAATCCTCACAGCAAAC
Source organism: Octodon degus (assembly GCF_000260255.1). NCBI lineage: Eukaryota > Metazoa > Chordata > Mammalia > Rodentia > Octodontidae > Octodon > Octodon degus. The sequence goes on along the minus strand of NW_004524641.1, from coordinate 5,685,659 downwards.
ATTCTATCTCCCATGATGGTGCTGTCCAGCCTTGGTTCAGTTTTCTATCAATGACATCTTACTCTCTTCATGTCTACCCCAGCTCTGGGTACCCCTGGGTATCACTGGTGTCTGTTACTCTTCTCTCATTGTTGGGACAAATACCCAACACACAAAATGAAGGGAGGAAAGGTTTGTTCAGCTCACAGTTACTGGAGATTTCAGTCCATATTCAGCTGGCTCCAAGGCAAAGTGGCAAGGGGCAGAGAGCATCAGTTCATGGTGGTGGCAGCAAAGAGCAAGAGGAGCCAAGGGAGGAGCGGCAGCAACAATGGCGACAGAGAGCAAGTCTGTTGAGACAGCGTTTGTCAGGCTTCTCCACCATAGAGTGCCTTCCAGATACCTCCCACCTTTCCATAACATTCTGTTTGGAAGGATGCTTCTGAGGGTAAAGGATCCATACATATTATCTGGAATTCTGCTGCATAGATCTGTCCCTTCTGAACATTAATATGTTCAATTATTTATTTCTATCACTATGGGTTCATGAATATTTACTTTATACTTTGGGTTATAATTCAACAATACCTCATTTATTTTGCTATTCAAATTGTTCCAGCTTTGGCTATGGGGAGCTCTTATAGTTGGTTTTTGTGTTCTTTAGATATATACCCCATTGGTATTATTTATTTTTTGTTTTTAGCATTTTCTTACTTTTTGGCACTACAAAATGCTCCAGGTATATTGTGGATAGCACCTTCCCAACTGTCTATGTGTTTTGTTTTGTTGTTATTGCTGCTGCTATCTTTTAAAAGAGGGAAAAAATTAGTCTATGAGTCTGAGAAAACTTTTATTTACATTGAGCTCTCATTAGTTCTGTCCATGCATATTTCTTAACAATTACTTCATAAAATTAGCTGTAGTATCCACTGCTAGCAAAATATCAAAGTTAAGGCACCAACTGAGCAAAACACTTCATTTCCTTCATTCCAAGATGCATGATTGCATTGGTATTATCTTTTCATTTGGATCCTTCCATGCTGAGAGTCAAAGTGTACATTTAACTTTGTGTTCTTTTTCCCCTTCTCTTCCCTATATTAATTTGATGGCATTCCTACTATCAGTGGTGCCTTTCGAGTGGAGGAACTACAGCAGTCAATAAACTCTGTTGAATGGATATCATTAAAGTAGTTTCCCTGATTTTTCCCATTGGACAAATATTTTCATTAAATAGGTTTGACATGTAGGAAGTACAGACACTGAAAAAGCCCAAGATTTTTAACTATTCCCAGGCACATTCTAACTTTACTTCAAACACTAAATTCTCACAAACTCCTAAATACAGATTCAAAAGGGGAGATGTTTAGTAATCCTTTCTGAGTTTACTATGGGTCACTCTCCTAAGATCTCAGGGATCCATTCTTAATGGCTGAGTTGCCTAATAGGGATTTGGGAAGAGGGGAGAGGAGTTCAGTCTGGCTGATGAGTGAGTGCGCCAGCTGGTCAGCAGGCCAGTGTGAAGGCCTCCCTTGGTCTCCCTTCCGAATCCAGGCAGAGCCAATCTTCCTGTCCCCGTGGCCAAGAACTACTCTCCAACCATCAAACCACTGCTGCTTCAGGAGCATCATGCTTTAGAGGATTTTTTGTTTGTTTGTATTTTTAATGGGTACATGACAATTCAACTGTTCACAGTCATAGAGAAAATTCCCACTCTTTTCATGGAGACAGGAGAACCTAACTTCTCTGACACTACTTCCTGTTTTGCTCCCGTATACAATTACCAGGGTCCTGGTGCTCTAAGCAGCTCACCAGCACCCTGAAAGGACTTGAAACAGGCCACTACACTGGCTTTTTTCAGCAATCATTTATTGCATTTACTCCCTAATTCTCATTATAATGCTGTGAGGTAGATTTTGTGACCTCCACGTTATAGATAAAGAAACCAGGCTTAGAGAGATTAACTTGCCCAGCGTGCCTTGATAAGTCTGAAGCCAACTTGCAAGAGGAGCTCTGTCTGACCATTAGGGAACTGCAAAGCAAAACCCTCATGAGATATCATCTCACCTCACTTAAAAGGGCTACAATGAAAGTAATAATAAAGGCTGTACACAGAGAAAAGGAGACTGTCATATAGCAGTAGTGACAACGTAAGTTAGTACAGTCATTATGCAAAACAGGATGGAGAATCCTCAAAAAACTAGACACAGAACTATAATATGATCTAGCAATCCCACTACTACTGGTCTTTATCCAAAGAAAATGAAATAAATATTTCAAAGGGACACCTGATGCCTAGTAGCAAACTCACAGGATTAACCTAGATGTCCACTGATGGGTGAATAGATAAGACACACACACACACACACACACACACACACACACACACACACAGAGGCAATAGTGCACAGACATAGAAAAAGAATCAAATCCTTTCACTTGCAGAATTGAACAGAACAGAACATTAACAGACCCGAAGGACATTACGTTAAGTGAAATAAGCCAGACACAGAAAGATAAATACCAGGTGTTTTCACTTAATATGGGAAAGCTTAAAAAAAAAAAAAAAAAGCTACTCCCGGAGGTAGAAAACAAAATACTGGTTCCAAGAGGGAGGGAAAGTAGGGAGGAGGAACAGGATGACAAGACAAGGGACAGAGGGCACAGGAATGCAGCTGGCTGGGAGGAAGAGCCCCCAGTATTCTATAGCACAGCAGGACTGCTATGGTTGGCAATGATTGATTGTGTATTTGAAGAGAGCTATAGAGAATTTTTTAACACTCTCAACACAAAAAAATGATAAATATTTGATAACAGATATACCAACTACCCTAATGTGATATTTATGCATTGCACACATGTATTGAAATATTATCATACTATACTACACAAACTATGCCATGTGTTAGTACTACTACAGAAGCCCAAAAAACAAGATGAATTTTCAATACTAATGTGCTGTTTGTGTGGTCAATACATGTATACTTTTTATTAATTGAAAATTTTCTATCATCTAGTATTTAATCAATTTTTTAAAATATTTGGATTAAGTCCATAATGACATACTTACGCTACTTAAATAATGTGTTCCACTCATTTTTATCTACTGGATCAAAATTCAAAAGCATTTTGTTGAAGTCTCCCAGTAGGATTACAGAAAACTATCTTCATTGTTAAAATTTTTGTTTATGTTATTTTATTTGCAGGTTCTAGCAGATTTTGCTTTATTTCATTGGATGCTCAGTGCATAAAGGTCCACTTTCTTTCTTAAGTTAATGCCAATTAAAGAGTTTCTTTGTGACATTTCCACATGTTGCACACCGATTACATCTGCACCCTCCCTTCCACAAGTTCTTGGCCATCCAAGTCTCTCCCCTTCCCTCTTCCCCATTCATATTGCCTCCCTCTTATACTTGCAGAGTTTTGTTTCAATATGAGATAAAACATGCAATACTTGTCTTTCTGTGTCTGACTTATTTCAACAATTTAATCCATTTTCCTGAAAATGATAGGATTTCACTTTTCTTTATGGCTGAATTATATATATTATATATGTTATATATTATAAATATATATATATATATATATATATATATATATGTATGTATATATATATATCTGTATTTACTGGTAAATCTTGTTAGATTTAAATCTTATTCTTGAATACATTTTATACATTTAAACCCTACATTTTAAAACTAAATTGCCAGCCCCATTTTTGTTTTATTAACATTCACTACTTCTTTATTTTCATCCTTTCAGTGTAGAGTTCATCCTTCAACTCCTGAAGATAGCATATAACTAGATCATTTTTTAATGTATATGATCACTGATTTTTATTAGATGAATTGAACCTACTCATTTACTGTATGTGTTTATTTTATCCCTGCCACCGTATTATGTTTTGCTATATTGTTTTCTTCTTGGTTTTTCCCTTTTCTTGAGTTTGCTGATTGACTTTGCTGTATATATGTGCTTTAATATCTGACAGTTTAGAAATGTGACCTATACTTTTTTCTAGATACCAAATACATCTGACCTTTCTTGGTGGACTTCCGAGAACTGTATGGTAGGATCCTGGTAACTGGCAAAGTCTGCCCATTACTTTGGGAAGTGATTATAGCTTTCTGTTAATACTGATGGTTACGTGTGGGAGATGATACAACACAGCCATTGCAGACCCTTCTGAAAGGGGAGTGCTGCTGGCCTTGCCACAGACACAGCTGGCCACACACTCACAACAATGATGTGGCTAAGTGTGGAGTAGAAGGCAGCCAGGAACACGCTGGCTGGGACAGCGCCACGAACATCCTAGAGGATACTCTGGCGAACATCGGGCTCTGAGCTGTGCAGGACCATGGAGATTCAAGGGATCTGCAGAAGGGGTTTGGTCTCCTCGCTCCCAGTCACTAAAAGGCATCACTGGCTGAGGAATTTTGTTCTAGAACTGGGGATGATTGTAAGAATGTAAATATATCCTTTAAAGAGTGAAAGAACTTGATTGAGACAACAATGTTCTAGAGCTGAGGGGCTAGAATTCTGAGTTTCCTACTGTCCAGCTAAGAAAACTCAAGCAAAAACCCGTGGCTTTTTCTTTCCTAAAACTCACACTGTCATTTTGTTTAAAGCTTTGTTATCATTACAATGGGGAAGATTCTGGCCATAAAATACAAGTATTTGTTGTGTGGTTTAAAAAAATGTGTACGTGCTTAAGTGAAGGTTAATATCTAAATTTTGCACTTGATTCTTCCCAGAGAATGCTGGCGTGGTAGTGGGGAGGGAATAGGGACAAAGGTTTAACAACTGCTTGTACCAGTCAGGAACTCAATTTCTTGCCTTAAAATCTTGGATCAGACCACAAAGATGTGGAAAATCCCTTTTAAAGGTATTGCTGTTTTAATATATTTTATAACACGGAGTTTAAATTATTTTACATCATTCTCAGTACAAATGGAGAGAGTAAGGTTCTAGGATTTACAGGGATTCAGTCAAGCTAGTAAAGAAACGATAGAACTAAGAGTGAACTTGAAATTACTGACAAGAAGTCCAGTGTCACTTTCAGTAGGCACAAAAACTGTCTCTTCTGGTCTCTGAGCATACTACAGGGTGCACAGGAAGAAACCATGGTGAGGCATGCCCGTGGCCAGCTCACAATGTGGGTCAGATGGCCCAGCCAGATTCCAGAGCAAGTATTTCTACACTGTTTCAGAGGGAGAGTTTAGAGCCTTATGTCATGCAAAGGCTTTTCTCACTAGCAGTCATGCAAACAAACCCCATCCACCACATTTCTGAGCCCTTGCAGCTGCTAAAAGGAAGCTTAAAGGTCAAGAAAGTTCTCTCGTTGGTGTGCTATACACTGGTACATTGTTTATGCTGTTGTAATGTGATTTAAGTCACATTACGGAGCTCTTGGACCATCTGCCCCCTAAGGCAGAGCTCTACCTGGTGGGATCATTCTTCTTTCTCATGCCAAAGGGCCTAATGCCAAAGCCTACACTGGCCCTTCTCAATATCGTGCAATCGAATTCAAAATAATCAGGCCCTTCATTCATCTGTATTGTTGATCAAAACACTGAAAGGAAATGGCTAGGAATACACAGAGAAGCCTTGCCATTCATGGGTGAGCTATACGAGGCTCATAAACATTGAACTCCAGAAGTGCCAGAGAGACAGAACTGAGATGCCCCACACATTGGCTGCTTCTTTCTTCTAGGTTGACAGAAAACAGGCTAATACAAGGCAATGCAAACAATTCAAAACTGTGCCATGGGGGGCTGGGAAGGGTACTGAATGGTAAAGTAGCCCTCATGAAGCACTTATGTAGTTCTGATTCAGGATTTGTGTTTCACACACACACACACACACACACACACACACACACACCCTCTCTCTCTCATACACACACTCATCATGTGACCAAGAAAACATCTAATTTCTATTTGCATAATCACCTTACTCAGGCACAATGTGGGTCAGATGATCCAGCCAGATTCCAGATTCCTTATCTTTCTTGCATATTTAGAGTATGCAGGGCCAGGGATACAGCTCAGTGGCACAACACCTGCCTGGTAAGCACAAGATCCTAAGTTCGATTTCTGGTACCACAAAAAAGAAAAGAGTATGTAGAATAGGGATGAAATGGTGCATTCACAGAGCTTCTGAAAGGATGGTTTCTGGAGTCAAACTGCCTTGGTTCAAATAAGAGACTCACTACATACTAGGTAATGACTACTTTATTATTTGGGACCACAGACTTCTCATCTATAATGTAGGGATAATTTTATTAGTATTAAATGTTGTGTTATATTCCAAAAGCTTAATCAGTTTTTTTTTTCTTTTTTTTTTTTTTTTGCAGAACCAAGGATTGAACTCAGGCCCTTGTGCTTGCCAGGGAAGCGTTTATTCCACTGAGCCATCTCCCCAGCCCCCCAAAGCTTAATCAGTATAGTGCAAAATGGTAACTACTGATACCACTAGTAGATGGAGAATTTTATTCTCAGGTAATTCTAGATTAGAATTTCTCACAAGAAAAGCAATCAATGAAATAATATCATTTCCAAGTGTGTTCTGCATTCAGGAAATAAAGGACATTAAGGAATCAGGGTGGGGGAGTGAAGCTGTAGGTCATTTGAGAGAAGCACCAGCCAGCCAGGAAGTAGGAAGGAAAAATCTAAGAAGGCACTTGGAGCCTGGAGCTGGTGCAGCATTTCTATTCCCAAATTTAGGAAAGTGGAAAGAATTTGTGTCTTGATCAAGAACAAGGAAGAAGATGGAATGTGAATTACCTCTTCAGGCAAGGAAAGCTGCATGACAATTTAGAAATGACATGGACACAAGAGGGACAATGAGAGTTTAGTTGCAGCCATGAGTACAAATAGAATAGGCAACTACAAAGAATTTTGGAAAAGCTGTTAATGTGAAGCATGAAACTCTTCAGCCATCCCTTTTGGAAAAACTTAGATGAAAGAGATATATTCTTCAAGGCTTCTGGTATTAGAATGTGTTTTCTTTGACTGAAATTCTAGGCAAAATGGCTACATGGAGCCTCAGTACTTATTCAGCTTACAATTAGTGTGGGTCATATCCAGCTGAGCAACAGCAAACCCAATCTCGTGTGTTTATCACAGTTCTTGGGCTACGATTTGGATTTTGAAGTGACTACAGGCTGGCTAAGTGACATGATTCTGAAAAGGTGGTAAATTCACAAAACACAAACATGTGTCAAGAGTCTATTAATCAGTAACAGTCACAATGAACGGGAAACACTGCATTTTGTATATCAGTACCTATCATTTTCTTTGCTTTCAATCAATTTCCAGAAATAAAGGTGATACTCTGGATGAGGCCTAAAATAAAACCAAGAATGCTATTTACTAAGTTACAGTTGGATACCACCCAATGATAGGTACTGAAAGTAATATAATATCCACCAATTAACTTCCTTGGGCAAACTTACACACGAAGACAATCAACCGTCTTTGTCTAATGACATGAAGTATGTCTACTCAGATGTGTCTCTAGAACACTATGTATAATACTAAACTTCATTCTGCCTCTACCTGTGTTTCCTACAGAGAGTCCATGATGGCTCTGGCCTGGACACTCCCCACCTTCTGGCCCACCTGGTGTCTTTCCAGGTGGCCCTGTGTGGCAGGCACACCATTCCTCCTCATCAGTATGTATAATCAATTTTGCTTTCCAGAGCACCCCCTAAATCTCCATTGGGTCCACATCTGACTAACAATCATATATAAATAGTGCAACAATCTGGAAGCAACCAAGGAAACAGTGATGAATGAATTCAGGACAGAGGCATCCCTACCACACCCAGACCGTCACTGGCCTTACCTTCACTGATGTTCTCTGGACCAGGAGAACCTGCCTCCACATAGCTCCTTCTGTTCCAACAACAGTTCAGAAATTCAGCTGAGGCAGTAACTGTAAGGTAAGTTAAAAAACAGCCTTCCTTCTGGGCAGCCTCTCTAAATTTGCTTCTCCTCCAGCCAAGGTGAAGTTAGAGTAGTAGTTGGGCCTGTCAGCCCTTACAGTGATAATCGCCTCAGAAAGCAGTGCTCAGTCTTGGCCTCCGATCAGGGATCAGCATCCTTATCAGGATGCACTCAAGTAGGGTCATGGCCCTGTACTCTGCCACTGCGCTGCTACAGTAAACAATCCCTCCTCTTCTTCTGTTCTGTCTCCTGGGACGGAATGAGGATTGGCATCTTATAGGTATCTTCCCAGCAACAGAGAACAGAGGGACACCTCATTTTCAAAATCAACAGTCTAGTTCTCCAGTTATAGCAGTGGTCTGCTCTGCATACACTCCATGTATAAGAGCTTCAAAGTAAACAATGCTGATTCAGAGTCTAAACTAACCAGTCTAGTAATTCATAGCTCTTAAGGCAGACTCTAGAGTATAATACTGTTTCCTAGACCTGCTTTTTCTGAATCTTAAGGCCATCCTAACTACTTTTCCTAAAAATAATGAAGCAATTATTTTAATTATCAGTTTTCTCTTTAGTATTCAACTTCAAAAGTATACCTTTCTGATGATATTCTTAACACAGAGAGAGGTACTATATCTGAACAAGACAGAAAGTCTTTGACAAACAGAAAGGACCCAATCTACCAAGGCAGGGGACTGTTGTTCTGGCCCACGTGTCCTATGTCCCTGGTGCTCTGGCTCTTTTCAGAAGGACAGGCAATGCAGAGTGCCCAAGCTGGTCTTCTACAAGCACCTGAGTGATCACCACACAGCCTGGATGAGACCCTGTCAGGCTGATGTCTACTGAAACCACTTAATGACCGGCACTGTCTGTGTGGTGGAGTCGTGGCTATGCTTGGCCTAGGCACACAACTGTAGACCCACAGGAAGTCGGCTTTCCACACTACTTGTTGGGCTGAAACTATAATGAACAGAAAGAATAAAAAGATTTCTACACACAGCCTTTCAGAAGTGATCTGCCACACCCTGACTTTCAATTATCTATTCATAAACAAGACCACTCAACTGATTCCAAATGAAAGGTGGGTACTGTCGCCACAGCTAGCTGCTTCTAGAGCACCAGCCACCTCAGGCCCCAAGAGCCTAGTCTTCCTATATGGACTCAGGTTACTTTGCAAATGCTTTTAATAGCACAAACTACTGGCATTATCTATTAACTTCAAGTAATTATCATATTAAGCATTTATATGTATCACCACTATTTTTTTAAAAGCCCAAAGTGCTTTTTTATGTGCTAATTCATCATCACCGAGGACTCTACTTTGGAAGGGATCATACTGAGTTACTGCTAAATGAAAAAACAATGTCACACATTTCTCCAAGCAAGCTATAAAATGCCAGTGGAGCTTGGCCTTGTTGTGCTACACCCGGGTCCCGCTTGAGCAGACTGTCTGTTATCTGACTAGCAGTGTGAGTCGGCTTTCCATTGTGTAACCCATACCTGAGACAGTAAATAAAGAGAAAGATTTACCACCATTCACAGGTTGAGAGGTTACAGTTAACTGGTTGGCCCTTGATCTGGATCCACATTGAGGCAGCATATCACAGGAAGTGGGGAGGGGGCTCCTCACCCTGCAGTCAGAAAGTAAAGAAAGTGAGAAAGGGCACTGTGCCACAAACCCCTTTGGCAACATTTTCCACCATGACCTATGGGCCTCCCAGCCCTGCTCCACTACCTCTCAATAGCACCACGCCCTTAACACATGGCCTTTGGAGTACATTCTAGATTCAGATAATAGTTCTGTCTGAAGGTATCTTGTATGGAAAAAAGCAGTGATACAGGACAAGGTCCTTTTTCACAGTAAAGATCTTACAAACATGAGCTAGGTATGAGGGCAGACACTTGCAATTCCAGCACTCAGGGAGACTGAGGCAAGAGGATTGAGAGACTGAGTCCATCCTGAGCTATTGAGCAACCTGTTAGTTAGAACCTGCCACAAAAAATTAAAAATGACTGGGGTTGCAGCTCAGTGCAAAGGCCCTGAGTCCAATCTATAGTAGAGCAGAAACAAAACAAAACAACTATCCATAATGATGTTTTATGGTAACCAACAAGCTATATATAGACAGCAGCTGCATAAAACTACCACCATCTCCTTATCCTGTAGGCCAGCATTTTAGAAATGGCACCATGGAGACAGGCACCCCCCTTCTCCCATATCTGAGATCTTACCTGGGATCAATCAATAATGTGGGGGCTAAAACACAGGGACTGAAAAACCCACTTCTAAGAAGGCTTCCTCATTCATATATATGGCACAAAGCAAGCAAGGCTAAAGAATGGGTTCTGCTAGGCCAGTCGACCACAGCACTTATGTGAGGCCTCTCTTGACAGGTAGGTAGACTTCTTATAGGGTGGCTCAAAGCTCTAAAAGTAAATGCTACTGGTGAACAAGGCAAGAGTACAACCTTATAGGACCTATGCTTGGAAAGCACATAGGGTAACTTCTACCACATTTGATTGGTCTAAGTAATCGTAATACTTTCCCCCACCAGATTCAAGTGGAAAACACTTAGCTTCATCTCCCACTGGGAAGAAAGGCAACGTAACCTGCAGTGAGTCTTCAGTTTCCAAATGTCTGGTATACCCTTATTGTCAAGTTGAATTTTTATTCCTAAGCACATATGCCTACAGAATGCCCACCACAAAAGGCTTCAACAATACTTCTAGATGGTGAGAAGCCACAGTACAGGGCAACAGAATGCCTATACAGGTGTTAGGCAAATATTTGGGATAACAACAAAGGAAACTAGCAGAAAATCTGTCATCTTTAGTTGGTCTTTTAATTTTACCAAAACTATTAAGGGCAAAAAATAGTAAGGTTATAGCAATTAGATGTCCCAAGTTAAAGCATTCAAGGAGCTAGGAAATGGAAGGGAAATGACTTTATTTTATAGAGATAACTATTTTGTTTGAGATAACAAACTCAAGCTCCTATCAGAACCACACAGGCAGAGGAATAAAAAAGCAGGCTGGGGTAGACCAGTGGAAAGACTAGAAACCACATGGCTTTGCTTTGAGGTATTTGTATTTGATGAAAAAAACCTGCATTTTTCAAAATTAGTCTTTGGATTCCAGTTTGAGATTTCTGATTTAGAGTCAGTGGTAGGTATTTCCTAGATTTATGGTATTTTGCCCTAATTTTATTGGTCTATGCTGCAGTTCTAAGATGAGAAACTAAACATTCAAAGTACAGTTCTGATGCTAATAATAAACATGTATTGAGAATCTACCCTGTTCCAGGCACTGAGGTAAGCAATTGCCATTTGTATCAATTTGCTCTATAGTCTGGGGTGGTGGTGGTGGTGGTATATTACTGAACTCATTTGCTAATAGGCAAACCAAGCTTTAGGGAATACAAAGGTCACAAAGCTAAAGGGTGGGCGGCAGAAGTTGGGTTTACAGGGTATATACTGGGCCCAAACAACTATGCTCTGAATTATTGCATATTATAATACGGTGCTTTCGGAATGTGGCTCTGCTGAGAGGCTAACAAGACGACAGCGTGTCTCCAACCAGGGATAGAAGTGGACACCTACCTGAGACAGTAACCATGCAGGGCCAGGCCTCTTACCAGGACATGGAAGTCTGAGACTAGAAGAAACTCTGTAGACTGTCCTCCTGACCCTGAGAACTTCTCTCCGTTGCTGGGAAGAGCATGCAGGCCTACACCATTAGTCACCAGGCAGAACAGCATCCACCAGCAAAATGTTTGACACATATATATAGGAGAAAATCCAAGATAAAGGACTACAGAATGCAGGCATTTCTGTGCCCTACAATTCACTTGGAAGACATGATTTTCCTTTTAACAAATATGTTTTGAAAAAGCCCCCTTTAAAAATCCTGCTCTTTCCTTGAAGAAAAAATTCACATAGAGTTATCATATATCAGACATATGACAGGTAATTTTTAATCATTTAAATTATTTATTTCTTCATTGTTTAATGCTTTATACCATTCCTCCATGCATAATTTAGTATTCCATTTATGTTTATTAAAAATTGATCATGGGGACATGCTCCCTCTCTATTCTCTGAGGCTACAGATATTTCTCTGTCAGATCACTTGGGAATAGACAACAAAGTATTCCACTCAACTTCTTTTTAATTCGCTTTAACTGTTTGCACAGCCCTTTCTTTTCCTAGGAGTTCTCTTCTCCTGCAAAAGGACAAGTGTATGCTAGTGGGATAACTGCTCATTTCCTTTTTCAAGTAACAAGAAATCACTGAGACTTTGAAAAAAAACCCTTATTATACTTTTCTAATTTTTAAAACGCCATGTTCAAGAGGGGCACAAAACCCCCATCACTTTCTCTGTATCTTTTCTATTCTGTCTTTTCCTTAAGCCAGCCCTTTTCCTTGCCTTTCTTATATCTTCAGTTTTCTATTAACTTTCTTCTGATTTTTTTTTTTTTTCATTTATCTTCAATTTCTGTCTAAATTCTTTTACCATTGAACTTTTCAACCTTGCAACTCAGGCTGCTCTCTTCAAACCAACAACTCCAAATCCTGTGACTCTCTCCATCCCTGGAGCCTCCAGCCTACTGCCTTGGACACTCCTGCTGAGATCCTGTCATTCCTCCATTCTCTGGGGGTGGGGGTGGGGGAAGAAAGGAACACAGTGTGTGAGAGAGGCGTGCAAGGTAAGGGAGGTTAGGTAGTGCCAAGAAGCTCGCAACACGTTGGTATGAAAATAGTCTGCAATGGACTACTGCACTCAGAGGCGTCCAACGTGGTGAGTCTGAGCTGGCACTTGCTTGTATATCAAGCCTACCGCAGCAGGGACCAGGAGGAGACCTGGTCTCTTCACTCTCACCTCCACAAGCGGCCAGCCAACCACCCTTGGAGCCCACTGGAGGGCACGGTCTGAGCTGGCCCCTGGCAGCACGCTTCCTCGCCTGGCCTGTGGCAGCAGTCTCCAGCTAGTGTGATCTCTGCAACGCAGATCTGCTTACCAGCCTCATCACACCTGGGATGGAGTCCAATGTTCCTAACATGCTGCCCAAGTCCTCAACATGTGCTAAGGCCCTTGCTCAGTTCTCAGGCCTTTTTGTTTCACCATCTGTAGGAGTGATGATGCCTTCTCCTCCACCAAACATTCCTACACAGCTCTACTCAGTAGCCATGTGAAACCTTTTCACGAAAGGGTCATGTTTTCTTGGGTCTCTTGGCCTAAGAGCATGCCGCCCTTCTGCCAGCAGCCCTCCTCGCCTATGTCCACCAGATGCCTCCTCTGTCCTTGCAGGAAGCCGAGGCCTGGGTTCTGCGTCCCTTCTAATGTGCTTCTAGGGCACCCAGCCCATCTCCCATCCTGGATTCAGAGTGCTATGTGACGATTTTCTGATTACTCAGTCTGCTGCCCTTGTTATAAGACCCATGAGGGGAAAGAAAGGTCAGGGGCTGCTTGCTCACCACAGTATGCTCAACGACTGACACAGACGTGCTCTCAATGATCAGGTGATTAAAGAATGAGCTGTGTCTTCCGTATTCGCATTGCGTGTGGTCCTCTCCACTTGAACTTGGACTGTGCCTGGGGCTTGCCTTAACCACTAGCAGGCTACAGAGGGGACACTCCGCTACTTGCTCTTGTGATCTTGACGCTACCTGGAAAAACGAAGACGCCATCCCTGCTTCCTAGTAGAGTCCTGCCGAGCTAACCTCCCATCTGAACAACCAGATGAACTCCTGGCAAGCACAGCTGAATAACTCCTGGATGAACCCAGTTCAGACTTCAGAACTGTGAGCAAGTGGAATCACTAATGTTTTAAGCTACTCATGTTTAAGACTGATGTTTTAATTCTACAATAATTTGTTACAAAGCAACATATGTCTAATATACCAAATCTATAATTAAGGGGAATGAGAAATTGCTGCACAGAATGAAATTTTCATACAGCTAAATCAATGTTTCTAAGAAATATTCATAAGAAATAGCAAGATCAAAAGAAAATAGCAATAGATCTCAAAAGAAATACAGGAAAAAAAAAAAAAAAGAAATACAGGAACTCTTACCACCAGCTTCCATTTATAATACACTACATTTTTCCTCTTCTGTTTTCTTTGGTTTTAAAACATTTTCCAATGAAAAACTTTCCTACATTTTTCCAACCAAGGACGGCATGAGAATATTAGCACACAAATGGAAACCACTTAAAATCTCAGAGCCAACCCATCTCTGCTGTTCCACTCCCTTCTCTTCACCAGCAACTCAAGTCCCAGGCCTTCCGGTATTTTGCAAACCACAGGCGTGATGACTTTTCTCCCCACCACCCATACTGTCCCTGCACAGTTCTACTCTCCAGCCACATAGAACTGCAGGGGGCGGGGAGGCTGTCCGTAGGAATTCCTGCCTTAGCTGGACTGGGCAACAGATGTTCAGATCAGTGTTCAAAATGTGTCGCCCCCTAAAGAACAGAAGCGCCAGTGTGTATATACACAGCCTAATGACTTACCAGTGATCTAACATGATAATAATAATAACTACCCAATGTGTTTAACTCAAGCATCTAATCAGTTATACAGACCAAAGAGACAGTTGATGAATACTATTACATAATCGAGGATATGCAGGGTTATTTATACCATATTCTATAGGGAGATGGGGGCCCCATTAAGCCCCTCACAGAACACCAGAGAAGGTGCATTCAGAAAATCTTTCTGTTTGAAAATAAGCTTTTGCTTACAAGAATTATAAACAAGCTGAAAACTAGACACTGAATGAAGACCACTGGGTAAAGGCCCTACAGACACGCCTCTGCATTGCAGTCCCACCACTAACTAGCTGCTGGGTGTCCTAACACAAATTACTTCATCCCTGGAGTCTCTGTTTCAGTATTGGAAAAACAAAGATAATACCCCCTTAGATGCTTAAGGCACTAAAGAGATAAATTATATAAAAAATGCTTTGAAATTATTTCACAGACACAGGTTTTGAGATACTGGAAAGGAAAATCCTTCAATAAAGAAGTTTCTTAATATATCAGTAATTACTTTCAAAAGATGCTCAATTTTGTTTCCTGTTTGTTGTATCACAAAATCTGAGGATATCTATCTCAAGGAAAAGTATTATTTAAAGGAGAAACTTCACACTTAAGACAATTTCACTAACATCTCAAAAGTATGCTGGATAGGAGCTAAGGAGATAGCTTGGCAGTCTAAGCACCTGCTTGGCAAGTGCAAGGACCCAGGTTCGATCCCCAGTACTGCATGCCATACCACCCTCACTGAGCCAGCCACCGAAAACAGGCTTGGTGGTGTACACCTGTAATCTGCGCTCCGGGGAGGTTGAGACAGGAGGACCACTATATGTCTGAGCTGTGTAGTGAAACCCTGTACCAAATAAATAAATGATTAAAATTTTTTTAAAAAAATGCTGGATAGAGGGGATCTTTCTGGTACCTTAAACACCTTCCTTTCAGGGTTGGCAAATAATGGTTGAATTGCTAAATGGACAGCTAGTGGGTTTAAAACCCCAGGCTTCTAGGTGAGAATATAAACCACTGCTTGGAAGGGACTTGTTGGAAAGTGAGAATTCATCACATAAACAATTGTGAGACATGATCTTTCATCTAGCACTTTTCTCCAGTACTTAGTCTGAAAATGGCAGATTCCTAAAGCTTAATGATTGTGTATCTGTAATGTATCTGTGGTAGGAAGCTCAACTTTCTCCCTGTCCATTCGAATATAGTCTTTAGGAGCATTTCTATCATGGCCTGAGGATAGAGGGAACCACATCCCACTCACCCAGGACAGGGCCCCTTTGTAACCACAATTTTGTCACAGTTTGGAGTTTTTTGCAAGGGGAGCAATACAATACAGGACACATTTGATAAGATTATAATCACCCAAAGAATCATATACAAAGAGTGCAAGAAATCAGCCCACATACTAAAGACCAAAGAATCTAGCTGAGGGCCTGGATCCCACACCAATATACTGCCTGAGACCAGCTGAAAACCTAGAGCCCACAACAATACCTCATGCAGGTAATTTGTAACAGTAGTTTCATGTTTGGAGTGCCTGTCATTCTGGTAGTCTGAATATGGGTGGCTTGTCATGACATGCCATTTACTGCTATGATGTCTCTCAGGTAGGTGGTTGTTCAAGAAGAAGGGGGTGATGAATGAAAGCAAGAGACGGGAAAAGGGATATTGTGGGACTGTCCTGCTTCAAGGTTGTATATGGTGAGATTTTTGGACTTATATGCAAACATGAGAAGTATATAATTCTTTATCCTATTTTTAAAATATA
>NW_004524641.1:5645884-5668271 GCF_000260255.1 Octodon degus | reverse complement strand
AAAAAAAAAAAAACAATGCCTCATGCAGGTCCACTTCACAGATCTGAGCTGGGAAGGTCAGTGGTGGAAGCTAGAAAGTCTAGGCCAGCAGGACGGAGGATGTGTGCTAGCAGGTTGAGTGACCTTAACTGGAGCCAGGAAGCAACGCACAAGGTAATCACCAGAGCTCCCCACAAAAGTACCACAGCCATCCTCAGCAACAGTGAGGTCCCGAGCTCCTTCAGCGATGAGGAAAGCTGAGTTCCTATCAGGCAAGCCAACACAAGCTTCTTTGTGAGGCTGAGCAGTGCACCACCTTCCCCTCTGGAGCCAGGAAGTGGTGCTCAAGATGAGGACAAGAGCTCCCCCAAAATGAACTACAGCCATTCTCAGTGATAACAAGGTCCTGAGCTTCTCCTCTGACAAGAGCAGCCAAGTTCATCAGGAAAGCCAGGAAGACTAGGTCCTCCAGTAGAATAGCCCAAGAGAATCAGCAGCTTCAAACATCTTCCTTAACAGCCCTCAACTATTGCTCCCATTCTGCCTCTTATGCTGCTGGTAACCATCCTCAGGTGGGCCTCTCACACCCAGCACCATGCTAGGTCAGGTCAGCAGGTGTAACAAGTGGACCTGCAGTTAGCAATTCACTACACCATCCCAGTGTAATTATTAATAATGCTCCATTCCTCTCATAAGTATCTGGATGTGTACAGTAAATCATGAAGTATTCTTTGTACTATTCCAGAAAGGAAGAGAGATCTAGAACAGCAAGGTGATGTGAAAGCAAGAAAGACTTGATCACTATCTTTGAGTATTTACAGATCTGTCCTGTGTTAATACACCGAGATCATTCTGTGGGTGCACCAATTAGAACTCTGACCACCTCGTGGAAATCAGGGGTGTAGAATTCTTTGGTATAAAGGGGTGCACTCTTGAAGGCCACGTTGAAGCCAGCCCATCTGGTTCTGCCATCTACTAGCTCCATGACCCTAAACTTTTTTGCATTTGTTTCTTCAAGTATAAAATAAGTAATAAAAAAAGAGCCTGGCACATAGCACTCTAGGAATATTTGCTACTTACTGAGTGCTATGCAGCTGACAGTGTTCTCAGAGTAGAGGTTTTCATATCTGGACCAGAACATTCTCCCTGGGGAGGACAGTTAGCACGGGCTCAAAGGCCACCCTGAGGCTGAGCTTACTGAGTCTGCACTGTCTGCTCTCTGCTTGTGTGTCAGCAGGTTAAGAGGCAATGCCCTGATGGCTGCCTGCTGGCTGGAAAAGGGACCCAGTTCAATGATGTCAGCGTACAGAGGAAAGCCATTCCCACTACTCAGATGGTGAAAGAGTGAGGATGATGGAATCAGACTGTCTGCCTTGACTCCCAGCTCAACCACATGCTGACTGTGAACCTGAGGTGCTTCCCCTCCTTATGCCTTAGTTTCCTTGGCTCTAAAATGAAATAAACAACAGTGCCCATCTTACAACATAAGAAGGGATGACAGCAAGACAGGCAAATCCCAGCACAGAACAAGTGCTTGGTACATATGCCACTGAAGCCCAAGGCCAGGAAGCACCTGAGCAGGGCAGGCTGAAAACAAGAGAGCAGACAGACCTGTCCAAAGTGAGTAGCCCCCTCCCTTCTCTGCCTTGAGCTGTACCTCAGCCCATCCTGTGAAGGCCAGTCCCATGGCTAGGGTTGTGAAAGTGACCTGAGCTGAGACACTCAGGTCATGGGAGGACCAGTGTCTGGCAGACAGAGCAGAGGGACAACCAATTGAGCAGGTAGGTGTGAGTGGGGGTGGAGCCAAGAGTCAAAGCCAGCACAGATGGGGTTAGGCAGGATTGACTTCATTAAACTCCATGCCTTGAGCCCAAGGAACAGTCTGCAGAGGGCAGCTGTCCCCGCTGCACCTCTGACTCGGCCACAGATACTCAGCCACACACTCCCTCTTTTCCTAGGTCTTGTTCAGCTTGTTCTCATCTCAGGGCCATGCTTCCCCGGGACACTATGCACCTGGTCCTGTCACTCCTACATCCACGTGCCAGGTACTTCCTCGATGGGCTTTCCTTCGCAGCTGTGTCTCTCACTGTGTCACCACCACTCTTCATGCCATCATCTGGTTGGCTTTTCTCAGAACGCTCATCGCTGCTTTCCTTGATCAAAGTCATTGTTTGCTGGTTCACTGTGTTTCTCTCCTTTGTAGAACATAAAGGCCATGGAGACAGAGACCTGGCCTTCAATAAGCCTCGATAGTGAGCATTCAGCAAAGGCCTGCTGAATGGACAGAGGAAGCAGTCATGGGCTGCAGGGGAGTGAGGAGGTACAGGTGTGACCTCCACGGGTCGGTGGGTACTGGGTGTAGCTCCCTCAAAGCCCAAAGGCAGGACAGGATGCTCGCCCTGGTGAGGAGAAAAATTCCTGGAGGAAAAGATGATATGAGCCTTCCTTCTTCAGAGAACGGGGGGCTGCGTCTGCTGGCAGCATTCCCATTCCTCCAGCATCAGGGCAGGTAGGCGCCTGCATCTCACAACCAGCCCCTAGATGGTATTGAGACTATTAGCCCCAGGAGAACAGGAAGCAGGTCAGCAGGATGATTGCTGGTCAGTGCCAGAGAAGATGCAGCACAGAGCCCAACAGAGTGTGGGTTCAAAACAAAATGCATCTGTTTATGGCTCTACAGAGGGGGACATGTACAGCATTACCACCATGGCCAGACCCAGCAGAGCTGACCTGAACATCCGAAAACAGGATCTGGTGTTTCTGCCTTCGTGTGAGGTTTGATTTCCAGCTTCCAGGGCCATAGCCCCAGACAGAGTTCAGTTGTAAACCTGCTCCCTCGGAGGAGAATCAGGGGGTCGCCTGGACCAGAAGGCCCTGCGCTGGAGATTCCAAAGAAAAAAGAATGTAGTCCTTGCTAAGACTCTTTTGGCATCTATCAGCCTGCTGTCTTGGTTTTGAGAGATTTTTTTCCAGTAAGTATTTGTAAGAAATACTCCAGATATTTATGAGAATGTTAATTCAATACCTTTAACCAGGGTTGGTAAAAGCATTTACAGATCCCCAATTACTCAGATTTCATTTCTAGGCAAAAATATCTCTGTTTTACAAAACTAATTTTTAAACCATAACATCAGTGGACTAGGCAATAGAGAAGCTAGAGACCGACTGAAAGGGGAACAAGGGCCACGTGCCTCCTTAAGCACACCCTCTTCAGTGATCTCCTTTCCCAGGAATTAAAGTCAGGGGTGGGGAGGGTGGGAGGAAAGCAGGAAGGTCTGCAGGACCATTTATGGGGACCAGGGTGACAGCTAAGGCTTTGTCTGTAAAGCTGTGCTTTAGGAAAAGCCAGTTCATACTGGCACTGAGAGTACATGTCCCAGCGCAGCTTGTGCACAAGTTACAGGACAATCTCTACCACACCCCCGGGACCTCAGAAGAGGAACGTTTGTAACCATGGGGTTCACTTGTCAAGGAAGGAACTAATAAAATACTTTCCCCTCCAAAGCTGCTGTTTCCCAAGTCAACTTTACAGAGTTCCTTGCAGCTAGCCATTAATAGTCTTCAGTTTAACAGACCAGGGAGAAAAATTACAATAAATGTGGAAACAAAACTCAGGAATGCACAGCCCCCACCCCCAGTCCCCAGTCCCAGCCTGCGGTCTCCAGGGAGAGGCAGTTAGCTCCACATTCACTTTATTTATTTATTAGGATTTTCTGGCGAAACACCCCCACCTCACTGCCACATCCTTGGCGGCACATGGAAAAGCAGAGAGCATGAGTGATTCCACATATGAAAGTCACCATGGCAGAAAACACACGCAAAAGAGAAAACTCCTCTTTTTTCCATTTACCACTACCAAGCTTTTCTGCTTCAGTTGAGCTCAGCAGCACAAGCGCTTTGGATAATCTAGAAATTGCTTCCATGTGTGGCGCGGGAAAGACTGTCCTCACGGCTGCCTAGGAAGGAAGTGCTGGGCAGCTTCTCTTTCCTGCCAGAAACATCTCCCAGGCCAGAAGGGGCTGCAAATGTCTGAGCCCAGGAGACTGGAGGGAGCATCTCCCACTTCCCCAGTTTATGGGGTTGGAAACTGAGGTCCATGGTCCCAGACAGTGACAGAACTAAAGAAAACACTTGGGCCCTTTGGGCCCATTCTCAACCCATGCATTGACTTTTCCTCTCCCTCCTTCAAACACATTGCCTCCCTACACACACACATGCACGCACACACACACACACACACACACACACGAACAGCAGCAAAGAGTGGCCTGCAGCAGACAGCAAGGTGGGATCCAGAGCACCAGGCCCTGCGCTACAGGCAGCACAATGAGCACAGCTAGCAGGGCAGGGTCAGCTCTGGGGTGCAGAAGCACTCCACACACTGCACGGGCCCATGCCAAGGTCTCCAGGCCCCAAGACCACTTCTCGGCCTCAGCAGCCCCCTAGCCCGGCAACGGCCCAGGACTTGGAAAAAAGGCTCCACTTAGGATTCAGCCAGCACCCTCTTCTCTATGGAACCTACCACACAGAAACAGGGTGGCAGGAAGCTGAATCACATCATCCTGATCTGCTGACTGGAGAGGGGAAACTCTGGGCAGTTTCAGGCGAGTGTCAGTGGACAGCCAGAATGTCCTCACTGTGGCCCCTGGACAGCCATGTCAGGCCTGCCCTACATGGCTGACTCATTCCTAAGTTCAGAGCCAGACCATGCTGTCCTAAGGTCCACCTATGAATCAACCCTGACAACCTGGGCTCTTACAGACTTGTTAGCCAGAGGACCTTAGGTCGAAGCCTTTCTGAGTCCTTCACTCGACCTTAGCCAAAAGGCAGAAAAGCGATTCCTGGTCCTCCTTACTGATCATGTCCCAGCCCATGCTACATTGTGGGTGGATGGACTGAGTGTGTTAAAATGTCCTTCAGATTATGCTTTATTAATAATACTATCATAAAGGATCAGCACAATTACTAGCCTAGTTGCAAGTATTAATTAGGAAACAGCCCCCCTTCTCTTCCTCTCCCCTTTGCTCTCCTCCCCGTCCGTCCGTCCGTCCGTCCGTCCTTCCTTCCTTCCTTCCTTCCTTCCTTCTTCCTTCCTTCCTTCCTTCCTTCCTTCCTTCCTTCCTTCCTTCCTTCTGTGATGCTAAGGGTTGAACCCAGGCAGGCCTCACACATACTAGGTGAGTGCTCTACCTCTGAGTCACATCCTCAGCCCAAAGCAGTTTTCCAAAAAACATCTATTAAATACTTACATAGGAGTCACAGAAGTAGGGCGATAGCATGGCATTCACCCCTGTAAAATGGTTGTCCCTGCCTGTAAGACACTCAGAATGAAGGAGCCTCATGTTCGCGATATCATTCTATGAGTGTTTCTATTTCTCTTTAACACATACTAGTCTCATGCATAATATACCATGGTAATTAAAACTCACCCACTGGACGACAGCAATCATAGACTATGAGCACAAGCTCTGTCTTATTTGCACCGGCACAATGCATGCCAAATAAGCAAATGTTTCCTGTCTGTACAGAATTAAGACTGCCTCTTACTCGTTCCACCACCAGCACCACCTTACCAATTTTTAATGATTAAAGAGA
This sequence comes from Octodon degus, assembly GCF_000260255.1. NCBI lineage: Eukaryota > Metazoa > Chordata > Mammalia > Rodentia > Octodontidae > Octodon > Octodon degus. The sequence continues at coordinate 5,662,697 of NW_004524641.1, read as the reverse complement.
GAAAAAACTCTTCTAGGACCATAAAGCCTGTGTTACTTCATCTCCTTCTGAGAAATCTGCCAGAGCTACTATGAGATTGATTTCTACATGCCTGACATTTTTCTGTTTAAATCAGTATTTTTCCAAACTGCAAGTTGTTATTCATGCTTTAGTCATTAAATCCCTTTATTAGGTTCCACTCAGCTTTAAACTAGGGTAGGAAAGGACAGGACGGGATGGGGAGGGGGCAGAGGAAGGAGGAGAAGGATAGGACAGAAAACATGTTGCATTTGGGAAACATGGAAATTGTATTTATAAAACTTCCATTTTCATTTCTGTCCATCCTCTATTGCCCATGAAAAATATATCTCTTAAAGTGGGGTATGGACAGAAAAGGCTTCCAAAATGATTTAGTCAATGCTTCTTCACGTGTGATTCCTTTTTCAGATATTGCTCAACACTGTCCCCTTTTACATCTGTCACTCTAGTGTAGGAACAGGGCTCTGTTCCTTTCTGTTTTTTATACTCTAAACTACAGGAAGTTTCAGAGATTTACATTTTTCTCTCTTAAATATAGTTTGACTCGGGATCCCTACCCAGTTTTCCCAGCCTCAGAAATCTACATTTCTGAGATTTCTCCCTGCCTGTGGCCTCCAAATTGAGGTTGTGTTTATTCCTACAGCTTTGCCTTGGGCCCTTTTGGTTTACCTCAAGGGAAAAAAAGGAGGAAGTCCCCATGCGCTCCTAGGCAACAGGGTGGGTCCCAGCCCACTCTGCCCTCCAGCTCCTCCAAGCAAGCCAGCCAGCCAAACATTCCTGGTTTTGAGAGAGTTCACTGGTTAGTGCTCTAGCTGGACGGTAAGTCTAGGAGAAAGTAGGGGCCAGCCTGGTGCCAGGCCCAGCACACTCCTGACCACTCAGGGACAGCAGAAGCTGCTTTCTGCTATCCAGGTCTAAGGCACTGGCTGCGCATGCTCATGAGCATGGCTTCCCAGGAGCTGGCTGATGTGGCACAGCACAAGCAAAGGCAGGACTCAGACTGCTGTTCTATTCTGGGACACGGCAAGGAGGCTACAAACAGGATTCACAAACTTCTCAATTTGAATCCAAGGTTGGCCTCCAGTTTATTACTTAAAAAAGATCCCATTGCTCTCTGACCAAGAAAAATACCCCCTGGAGTGAGGTCAGGTGGCTTTGTTTGATCTTCTGCTCCCGAAGTTTGTATTTTACCTTTCTTGGGCTTGAAAAGATGAGCAGGTAAACTGTCTACAGAACAGTCCCCATGACGTAGGGCATATGACACAGAGCTTATATAGGACCGTCGTCTAAAATAAGGGAAATATAACTCCCAACTGGTTACAAGTCTGATATGGACAGTTTGTATTCTCTAAAATCAAAGAATAAATTCTAGGAACAACAGAGCTTAAAAGTAGGAAGTATTGGGGCCAGCCAGATAGCTCAGTGGACTAAAGCACCTGCTTAGGCAGGGACAGGGACCGAGGTTCAATCCCCAGCCTGCTGTGCCAGCCCTGACCCCAGGACTCGGTGAGACAGCGATAAAGACTGGGCGTGGTGGCACGTACCTGTAATCCTAGCGCTTGTGAGGCTGAAAACAGGACGATCACTGAGTTTGATCTGTGCAGTGAGACCCTGTACTAAATATATTTTTTAAAAAATAAAAGTATTTATTGAGAGAAAGAAAGCTTCTAAGGGGGACTAAAGGGGTCTCTGAGTGCATGGTCTCAAGGATGTTTTATTGAGCAAAGCCACAAAGTGAGGCAAGTTTCAAGGTAGGACAAAACTATAGTCAACTAACAAGATTACAAGTATAGTCACTTAGGAAATATTGATTCAATGGGAAGACACAAGGTGGGGGTTGAGGAGGGACAAAGCTATGCTCAACCAATAAAATTACAAGTATAGTGGCTTTGGTAATATTGATGGAATGGGAAAGAGCAAGTCACATAGCAAGTATACCTGGAACAAAAAAGGATTTTCCGAGAAGCAATGGGCTAGGGAGTTTTTGGTCACCCACCTGAGGTGAAGGATGCCTATTTGGAGTATCAGACACTGCTGCTCATCCCTAGGGAAAGTAGGTGTAGTCATTTTTCTTTGTCCTGAGGCCTGGCTTTCAAGGAATGTTCCTCCACCCCCAGATGTCTTCTGCACTTACCTCTGGAGGGCCCAGCCTTGCATGACTGCCTGTAACACTCCTAAATAACTTAGCTCTCTGTAATACCAACACAGGCCAGAGGGAAGAAGTGGAATGTCTTCCACCTTGGGACAGTCCACCAAGAGCAGGGCTCTACAAGAACCGTGCAGAGTTTCCTGTAAGTCTCTTCTCTGGGCTTTCAGTTCCAGTTCCCTTAGAAGGTTCTTCCCGGAAGTGGGGGGCGGGGGTGGAGTCACGCAAGGGAAGCCTGGGGTGGGCTCAGGCCAACTTGACATCATAGCTCTCTTCCCCACCCAACTGCCTGGGCCTGTTCTTAGGCCATCTGCTCCAAGGGCAGCCAAAGGCATCTGATTATCTGATAAAGAACTGACCTCCATTTTTTTTTTTGCGCATAAGGATTCCTGGGCCATTGTCCCACAAGCACAACGGTGGCCGGTGGCCCGTAGCTGTCCCATGTTTCTGAAGTTTGAGCCCAGAAGGGGCTGTCCAGACGTTGGTGCTGGGGCCACAAGGCGGTAGGCTGCCTGAGCTTCTTCCGGGAGAGGCTTAAAACTCCTCAGCCCAGTAGCATAGGAACAGCGTGAAGTTCACTGGTCTCTCTGACCCCAAGCCCAGCATGGCAACAGCTTGCCCAGTCCAAGCTGCGGAGTGGAGCAACTGTTCCATGGCAGGGTCTTGAGGTGCATTCCTCCTGCTGGAAAGGAACTGCCCATGTCCCTCTTATCCCTGCTCCCTCACTAAACTCTGCTATAATCTGAGCCAGTCTGACTGCCCCCTCACCTCTAAAACCACATCTTGAGTGAGAGGGAACCTCTCCTACCTGGGACTGCCTAGAAGGCAGGGTCTGCCTGTGCGAACTCTATAGTTCAGCTCTCCGCGCTTCCTGCTTACACTTCCTGTGTTCTGTACTGACAGGAGGATTCCAGCTACATCTCTTACATCTCTAAGGCTGTGTTAAACTTGTTGGTGCCAGTACAGAAACAGAGCAGTCTACATTTCATCTGTAATTAGGGACATCATTTATAGACTATTTTAGGCAATTGCAAGCATGGGGCAGAGTAGTGGTTTGGAACTCAGCAGGCCATGTTCCGTCTCAATTCTGTGACCATCTGGCTATAGGACCCTGGGTAGATCACCTGACTTCTCTGCTTTACCTGACAGAGGTGAAACAATCTTCATGTGGGCTTTCTGACCTTAACATTCTAGGATGTTCTATTTTTCAGTCAGAACAGTTCTGCATTTTTGTTATTGTTGAGCCTTATATTCCTCTTCCATCAGCTGAGTGTAGCTTATGTTATTTACTTATTCTGGAGAATGCAATGTGATCCTAGTTAATGACAATGGCTTTAGGTAGCAATGCGATGTTCCAGGAAGCCTGCCTTCTCATTACGGACTGCTGAAGTCTTCAGGATGTTCAGGTGTGTCTGTGATGCGGTCAGGTGTTCACATGAATGACCCAGAGCAAGGCTCACGTGTAACCCAAAACACCACCGAGGACCAGCCAGACCAGCAGCTCATCCAGCTGCATTCTTCACAGTGGGCTGGTGGCCCTGATCCCAAGGCATGCAGGACAACTGTGAAACAGTGAGCATGGATTACAGCCCCAGAGCACATGTTGGTGGTCAGCTGTCTGTCTGACAGAGCATGGCCCTGTAGGGCCTCTGAAACTGAACATCTTTTCCTAAAAAGACAGTAGGCCTCACTGCTCAGAATGAGCCTGGACTGAATCTGGGCCCTGCCAAGCTCACAGAGTGAAATTGAGCAAGCTGCTTAACCTCACATTCCTCATCCATAAATGGAGACACTAACACTGCCTGCCTCATAAGACAGTTGTGTGGGTCCAAATTTTAAAACATTACCTGTCTATAGTAGGTAATATTATTACCGCATTATCATGACTTGTCAAAAAAAGGTCACTGGAAATCTGTATGCAAATAATTTACCCACTCACTGGGTGTGGTAACACATGCCTGTAATCCTAGCACTTAGAAGGCTGAGGTAGGAGGATCTCTAAAAGTTTGAGGTCAGCCTGGATTATACAGTGAGTTCAAGGCCAGTCTGAACTACATAGTGAGATCCTATCTAAAAAAAAATTTACCCTTGATTTCTGTGACCTGGGAAAGACACTGTTAAATGGCAGCTAGAGACAAGAAATTAATAGAGGCAACTTCAGTGTGGATACTTTGTTACTGAACATTTCTGAGAAATTAAATAAAAGTCTGATAAATTTCCCAATTGCATCTACTTCTCATGTAACTGAAAAAGTGTTCTAATTCTATATGTTTAATTATTAGAAATTGTTTTTTAATATGCCAGTGACCCAGAGTGCTTACAGTAGTTAATAAACCATTGAAACCAAACTGAAAGATGAACATACGAGAATGCACAATTTCACTCAGCTAGTATGTGTTAAGCACCTTATATACACCAAGCACTGTGGAGAAAGAGGGTGAGAAGTTAACACTTTCTATTGAGATACAACAGTCTCATGGGGAGACTGATGCTTAACACACCACTAAGGTACACTAACTGATCAGCTGGAAAGGAGTGAGGAAGGTTTTGAAGCAGATGAAACGTGAACTAAGTTGTAAGGACAGCAAGGGTTAATAAGGGGGTGGGAGAGAATTCCTGTAGAAAGCTCCTCCTGCCCGAAAGATGAGAGAAGAGGAAGCATGAGATGGGCAGGTTCTGCTCTGAGTATCCCAATGAGATTTTTTTCATAGAAATACCAACTGGCATATTAATACCAGTCTTGAGAAGCAAGGGAAATACAGTTTCCAAGATGGTCTGAGTTGAGACAAAACAGCCCTATGTTTGCACCTCAGACCAGGAGTAAGAATTATAAGCAAGAGATGCATCCAGTAATGGCCAGAGTCTCCACCCAACGGCAGATCAAAACTCTCAGTTCATTGCCCCACTTCCAGGAATCACGACCATCAGACTGAAAAGTCCCCATCTGCACACAGTATTTTGACTGGGACTGAACAAAGCATTCATTAGCAATGACCTGTGGTCATAAGCAATGTCACCTGCCTTGTAAGCAACTGCAAAGCCTGACGCACACAGAACTACAGTAATATGTGCCTTTCCAAGGAAGTCTGCAAGTGACACCCCTAGTTAGATGTGAAGTGTTTCTTTAAAGGGATAAGACAGGGTTGCTTGTGTGCACACAAGTTCCCATATGATACATGAGCAAAGACAGATGGTCTCAGGGTTGTGTACTTGTTTGTTCTCATGCAGAAGAATAAGGATGAATATAAAGAAATACATATATGCATACACTGTACTGAGATAGTGTGATTCTTATTGCATTTAAGTAAAAAAAAGTCTGTCAGGCATACTTGGATAGCATTTGGCTCAATGTTATTTCTACACGTATTATTAAAAAAAACCCTTAGTGTAATAAAGAAGGTCAGTTGCCAGGTATGGTGGGATGGTGCACACTTCTAATCCCAGCACTTGGGAGGCCGAGGCAGGAGGATTACTGTGAGTTAAAAACCAGCCTGGGCTACAAAGTGAGCTCAAGGCCAGCCTGAACTGCATAGTGAGACCCTGTCTCAAAAATGATCAAAAAAGGTCAGTGTTTCAGCTACTGCTCTTTCTTCTAAACATACAAGGAAATTTGTGTAATAATGAAGCCCAAGAGTTTACTGATACTTTGGTATTTTTGCAGTCCAGAGATTAAACACTGAACCCCACACATGCCAGGCAAGTGTTCTACCGCTGAGCTACATCCCCAGCCCATAAGCTGATCTTCACAGATTATGGCATACACCAGTTTAACTGAGATACTGGTACACACATACTTTTCTCCTTTGTTTTTTAAATAATCAAAAATAGATGAAGTAAATCTTCAGGCTCATCAGCCCTCTTCAGGCTGCTCAGCTACAATGTTAAGGACTGCTGTTCACATAGCACCTATTCAGCAGCATCAGTGGACCGGCCCATCTCAGGCATCACAGATATCCAAGCCTCCATCTTTTCCCATTCCTGCAAGTTCCTCTCTAGTATGGTATCAAGAGATTTGAGCCAGATGCTGTCCAGTGCCTCACAGATTTTGTTTTACTTACTTGTAGCAAAAGTCCCTCTTGATATGCACACACATGTCCTTTACATTACCCTTATTCTTCTACACCCGAGCACACGAGTGCTGTCCAAGTCATGTGACTGCCAGGCCACAAAGCTAGGGCCAGAACACAAGTGTGCTAGGCGGCCGGGCTTTTCTCTTTACCACTCTGCCTTAGCAGACAATGCTGCATGAAAAGAATGATGTAAATGAGGCAGTTGATAGCGACCTGAGTACCAAGGGTTCACAATATCTGTGAGGACTGCTGAGCATCAAGAACCAGGGACAGAGTTAGGGTGGCAAAAGGGACATCTACTTTCAGGCATCAGCATTTGGGGCCCCAGGAAGATCAAGCTTTAGCAAATTCTACTGCCAAAACTGTGGTCTGCAGCAAGAGCAAGAGTGCCAGCTCCCCCAGGCAGCGTGTCCTCTCACCAAGGCATTCACCTGTTACAACCTAACAGTTTCTCCCCAAAGTTGGTGCCACGTCAGAGCCAGCCACACACTGGGAGGCCAGTCAAGGCTTAGGACTCTGGCTAGTGGGAGCAAGAAGGTCCCTAGCCTGTAGTTCTTAAGTGGGGGAGAATTCCGAGTTCTCAGAACTGAGTCCCATGTGGAGACTCCGACTCTACAGATTTTCATCAACCTAAAGAGATGAACTGGCATCTCTTTAACACTGATTGCTTGTGGTCATATGAACAGGGCCACATTCTGGGAACTCACTGAGTTCTCCCAGACCTTGGGGGCTTTGTGCAGAGTTACCTCATTTTAAGTAATCCACTACGCCATGTCAAGACTTTAGCCTCAGTTTCACCTGGGAATGTGTGTCTTTCCCAATCTAACAGTCCCTCTGGCAGATAAGACAGTTTGACTGGCTGCTCTGTGGCATCTTAGCGTGAGGTCTTCGGCTTGCTTCAGTCCTGGCAGTTTGGCAGGATGTACGACTTCTCTTTCAGGGGACAATGACATAGACTATTCAGCCTCATTCAGGGGACCTAGCCCTTAGGGAATATGTTCTTTTTTAAACAAAATGTTCCTTTATGAGTCTTCCTAGCCCTTAAAACACAAACAGTAAAAATAGAGTAAAAACTACCCTTTACTGTGGTAGTTATCAAGGACTCACAGAGCTTCTTAATTTTCAGTTCTAACTTATGCTGCCCAAATAGAATCCTTTTGCCATCTGTGTCAGGTTAGCTACAAAGCGCTGTTATTATTCTGGGCTACACAATGTTGGCCTGACCTACGCAAACATGAGAAATTCTGCCGACTGATTTAGTTATTCTGTCCTTAGAAACGACTCCAGTTGTACAGCTGTTTCTGATTAGTCAACGTACTGCTGGAGTCACATACAAATAATTTTATAATGAACTCAGCAACTCCAAGGACACGAGAAGTGGAATCCAATCTCACCTCCCAGAAAAATAAGCACAGACCCATGAAGACAGGGGCTTTCAACCACAGTCCAGGTCTAAATTCCTATCTGCTATGATTCACTTTTTCCTGTATGTAATTCAGCAGAACTTATAACTAAAGCTCTCAAAGAACCTTTGTGTTCAGACTTTTGGATTCAAGACGGAAACCCAATTAGCTCTGCAGGCTTACTCCAAAAATTTCCCATCTTTGTATTTGGTAAGTTTCTGTTTTTCCCATTAAAACATTTATATTTCCTAAGACAACATCTTAAATATTATACTTTTAGAAGGGGAAATTGGGGTTGAATGGTCTGTTTTTACTTTATTATAAATAGAAATCAAGTGTTTTGCTCATTTAATACAGAACAATTAATCTCTTTGAGCTTAGACACACATTTAAACTGTCTTTTCTGGAAAAAGTCACATGCACATTAGAAAAATTAAGAAAAAGACAAGGCATGAATAATTCAAATGAGAGAATTTCTTTAAAAGGTAGATACAGTGACAAGTGTTCCCTAAAGAAATCATCTGAAACAAAACAGGAAAAAGAGATTAGAAAGTTTATGCTTCTAAATGAATTATGTTGGCAAGAATGTAGGGAAACAGATATTTTCTAATACTGTTAGTGAGACTGTGAATTACTACAGCTTTTGGAATATATAATACCACTTGGGGGACTCTGACAGAAATAAAAGCTTCTGTATGTTAGCATGTTTCACACACACACATACACACAGAGGTATGTTCTACTATAGCAGGAAAAAAACTGAAGCAATATGAATGCTTAAATAACTTATGGAATACTAACTGTCCGTGACATTAACGAGTTTTTAATTTGGAGGGAATGTTTATGATGCTTTATCATACTAAAAAAATTGTAGCCTAAGGCTAGGAGTGTACCTCAGTGGTGCAGACCTTGCCTAGCATGCATGAAGCCTTCAGTTCAATTCTCAGAATCACAAAAGGGAAAAAATGGTAGATCAGTGTGTAGAAATTTTTAATACTGGAAACCTACGTACATAATACATTTATAATTAGCTACATAAGCCAAAAAGTGATGAAACTGCTAATACTACTGTGTGTGAGAATTTTATGAATACAAGAGAAAAACATTAACTATTTCAAGCCAGACCTGATGACACATACCTATCAGCCCAGTATTTAGGAGGATGGAACAACAGGATTCTCACAAGTTCAATGCCAGCCTGGGCTACATTGTGAATTTAAGGCTTTGCCCTTTACTAGGCCATCAATAATCTAATTTGGTATTTCAGTACCATCTGAATGCTTCTTCTACTGTCTCTCAGCCTGTTGCCTGAGACCTAGAAAAGAAAATTGTATTGGTCAACCCCCCACGATCCATCCCATGGTCGGTCCTTCCTGGAAGTCCCAGCATGCCTCTGTGGTGTGTATGGGGTGTATATCTGCTTACAAGCAGTCTGGTTTCACACTCTTGGATCTCAAGGCAATCTGTACACATTACTTAACTATCCATCCCTGTAACACAAGACTATTGTGGTCAAGAAGCTGCTGTCACTATTGATATGCTCAGAAAAGAAATGGCTAGAGTACTTGTTTTCCCAAGATCTTTAAAGGGCCTGAGGAGATAGCTCAGTAGAATAACTGTTTGCCTGGCAAGTGCAAGGGCCTGAGTTCAATCCCTGGTTCCGCAAAAAAAAAAAAAGAGAGAGAAGATCTTTAAGGTCTAACATAATGGTTCTGTAATTTCAGTATCTATTCTGCTGGAAGAGTGAAGTCTTGGGATTTTCTGTCAGCTTTATTTGACAGCATGTTCCACATTTCAGTATAGCATACTCTAAGATATGGTCTGATCTTTCTCTTGAACTCTCCCAAGCCTAACTTCAGTTCATATTCATGACCTCTTGCACATGCCTAAAGAAAAATGCTTTGGAAATTTCAGGAATGGGCTAAGGTAAATTAACATCAAGTAACTGAAGAGAAAAATTCAACCAACTGCTCATTTTGTTCAAATAGCACCAACTAATAAATGATAACATTTATTTAGTCATTAAATAAATGTCTGGTTGTTTGGTCATCATTAGAAAGAGTTAAATAAGCTGATGGTCACTGAACTGGCAGTGTCCAAAGGGTGCCCGCACAATCAATAGTTGATGAGTTAAGTACATCCATACATAGGAATGCTACACAGCTGTTTAAAATAATATTGAGGATAGGAGCTGAGGGACAGCTCAGCAGTACAGAGTATGCTTAGCATGCATGAGGTCCTGAGTTAAAAAGAATGATGACGATGATGCGGATGATAACATGGTAGCCATATGTCCAGGACAGCAAGAAAAATACAAATAATTTCTATATGGCACAACTTAAACTAGGTGAGAACAGAGGGTAGGCTGGAGGAGGGAGAATAGGAGGCATTTAATCAAACTGTGTTTAGCTGTTAGAAGTTTATAAGGTTGATACTTTGCTGTAGTTTGGGGTTTTACAAGGGAAACAATTCAATACAGGACACTTAAGAATTTTTTTAATGTATTTGGTACAGGATCTCACCATGCAGCTCAGACTTATAGTAATCCTCCTGTTTTCAGCCTCCCGAGCCCTGCGATTACAGGTGTGCGCCACCATGCCCAGTCTCGGTGGCCACCTCAGTGCACCTGGAGATGGGCCTGGTGCAGCATGTGCCAGGGATCAGACCTGAGTCCCTGTACTTGCCTAAGCAGGTGCTTAGTCCACTGAGATATCTTTTTTTTTCTTTTAATTTTTACTTATTTACTTATTTGTGTGTGTGTGTGTGTGTGGCCAGCTCAGCCCACCAGGGGGTGGGGCTGGCTGGCATGTGGTGCTGGGGGATTGAACTGCGGTCCCTGTGCTTTGCTAAGCTTGTTCTAAGTAGGTGCTTTAGACCACTGAGCCATCTCACCAGCCCCAAGTGCACTGAGCTATCTTGCCAGCCCTACAAGATTATTTTATAATAGTCACCCCAACAGTCTTTATAAAGAGAATGCAAGAAATCTGTCTACACACTAAACACCAAAGAATCCAGCTAAGGGTCTGGATCCCACACCAATGTACTGCATGAATCCAGCTGAAGACCTACAGCCCATAACAAGAGAGTCCAACTGGGGGCCAAGAGCCCACGACAATGTCCATGTAGGCCTGTTTCATGGATCTATGCTGGGACAGCCCAAGGTCAGTGGTGGAAGCTAGAAAAGTATGTGACAGTGGGATGAAGGATTTGTGCTAGCAGGCTGCAGGATCTGCACTGGAGCCAGGAAGTGACACTCAAGGTAAGAACCAGAGCTCCTCCCAAAAGGACCATAGCCATTGTCAGTGATAATGAGGTCCCAAGCTCCTTCAATGATGAGAACAGCAGAGCTTCTATCAGGGAAGCCAGGACAACAAGCTTCTCCAGGAGACTGAGTTGTACACCATCTTCCCCTCTGAAGCCAGGAAGCGACACTAAAAGTAAGGAGCAGAGCTCCCCCAAAGTGAACTGTATTCTCTGTAACAACTCCCAAGCTCCTTCAATGATGAGACTAGCCAAGCGCACCAGGAAAGTCAGCATGACAAGCTCCTGCAAGAGAACCAACAGCTCCCTACAGCTTTGCATCAGCTTCCAGCAGGTTCTTCTCCAGTTCTGCCTTTTATGCTACTGGCAACAATCATCAGGTGGGCCTCCCACACAGCACCACACAGGCTCAGTTCATCTGGATGTCACAAGCTGGTCACAAGTCTTTAATCCACCACAAACATCATACATATTTAAAGTGATCAAGTTTCACTTAGAAGAGAACATATAAGTAAATGTAAACGTGCATGTAATTGTAAAGAAGCATGCCTTGTCTATGTAAAAAGAGACACACAAGCTATTACTTTTAGCTATAACTGATTCCATGAGCCCAGAAGTGTATTTAGCTCTAAATTTTCCATTTCATTCACCATTTCCTTCCTGCTGCAGACCCCTTTCCTGATACAAGCGCTTATCCTACACACACAGGAGCCTGTGGCGGCAGTGGGAGGCCACTGCCCTTCAATGTTGCGTACACTTCTTTCTCTGCGTGTGCAACTTCTTCTTAGCCAAAACAAAGGGTGCAAAACCCATGGACAGAAGAGGCTTAATCCTCAGTCATGTAAAAGTGAACCAGATACAGGGATTAACCCAGGAAACATGACTTAGTAGGTTGCATAATAATGGTTTTCACCTTTCCTACAATACCTCAAAATCCTGTTCTTTTATTAGCAGAATCACTGGTAGTAAACCTAACTATATGAATAGAAATATTGCATTATATTGCACATATCAATCATGGTGAAAGACAATTCTTAGGACAAAATTTGTTTCTTAGTACCTTCAAAATCAGATGCTTTTCTCCAAAGTGAAGATCTACTTTGCCTCTATGTAAAGTTTGCTCACCTCAACTCTTACAGAGAGGCAAGAGTTAAACCATCATCCAACAACCTACTATTTTGAGGGAGCACACAAATGAATTTTTGCCCTGTAACAGCCCATGATCTAATGAGGGGAAGAGTCAGGAGTGACTCCAATGCAGGACAGTGGATTCCAAGTCCCGGATGGCGTCCAAACCAGCAGCAATGGAAATGGAGAGGAACTGGCAAAGGGAGAAGAGTGTTTCAGCTCTGCTTCACTTCTTACAATGTGAGCCATGTTCGTCCACGTTATTAAAAATTGGTATTTGTAGGTAATGGGCCCCCCTTTATGTTAGCTATGTTCTTTACTGAGTATGAACAAAGCCTAGGATTTTTAGCTATTCAACAAATATTTATGACCACTCTGAAGATCCTATACTATTCAACAAAGAGATCAGTAGAGGAGGCAGTGTGGAGGGAAGGTCTCAGACATCAGTGGGAAAGCAGTCTGGCTGGGGCCCAGAGCATGTAAAGTTGTGCACAATAAAGCTGCTGATGAAACTAAGGGGTAAAAGCACAGTGTTGAGAATCAGAATGCTTCAGGGTGGAGTCGAGGTTCTGCCACTACACATCCTTGGGCTGGTCACCTAGCTTCCTTCAGCTCCAGGCTCCACATCTCTAACACTCCTGTGAGTGTCTGCAGGACTTCACATTTCTCTTCAGAAGCAGCTCTGCATGCAGATAAGTACACATGATCTTGCTATGGCCGTGGCTCTCATGCTCTCAATAATTGATTTACGCTCCTCTTTGCCATATGTTCTCCTTCACAAGAAGGGTGAAATCTGACCTGCTCCTCCTAATCTAGACATCTCCAACTTAATAGTAAAGTTCACTAAGTCTTTTTTCACTGTGTTCTTACAGGTGTTTCCTTCGGCAGTCCAGCCAGTGAGCCACAACACCCCAGCGGATGTGGACAGCACATCATCCCTAGTAGGTAGGGCCTCCATCCCTTCCAGCAGAAAGTGGATATACAGAGGCCTCCACTCCTTGGCACCCCATAAAGAATTATGGGGATATGTGTCTCTCAGGGGAAATGAGGCAGGAAGGTAGGGCATGGCTGAAACTAGCTGGCAAAGTATGGGAGGAACCCCCGGGCACAAGCGCAGAACCAGCCCCAAGGCCCTGGACATGGCCAAGGCCCTTCTAAGGCTCAAGAAGGTGTTTGAAAGCATGACCTGGACAGCAATCCCAGAGTGGGAAGTATAAGTGCTATCATGTTTCTTCACAGTAGCCTACCTATGCTGTAAGGTGCTTTCTTCTGTTTCATTTTTTTCCTTTTTCCCTACTTTTATTTGCCCAAACTCACTCTGCAGAGCCTGTTTTTCTTCTATCTTTAATAAATGTGAAACTCTGCCATTTAAAAAAAAGTCCCCTGACTCCTGGCCATCAGAAACAGCAGTGAGTAGTCACCTGTTGGGCTCAGGCACTAAACCCACGCCCACAGCAGACTGCCCTGGGACAGGCAGTCTCATCCATTGGCCATCCATCCCATATGGTTGCCAGCCACTTGTGTGACTGCTACAGTGTATCCACCTGGCATTTCTTGGTGCCAAAGCCAGGATCTGGATACAGCTTGTCTTTCTCTCCCTGTGCTCAGTCTGCCCTGATAACCCCAGCAGAGTTGGCTCCCCTGAGGAAGAGCATCCATCAGATGCAGGGCCCCTCCTCTGTGAGTCTTCTTCTCAGGGCTGCAAGAGATGACTGATGGGAAACAACTGATGAACTGGACAGCTCAGGATGGATTTATATACTTAAAAAACAGTTCCTAGGTTTAGGCTCTTTTTACCAACAGTCTTTTACAAGCAAACACTGGTAATATGAATAATAGTAATATCCCGAGTTATCAAGCAGCAGTGCTAGAGACAATCTGTCAAGTGACCACATACATGACTATATCTAGCCTCATGACAATCCTTTTGAGCTAGAGGTTGCTTTTGTCTTAAAGGTAGAAAAATAAAGGCCCTGTAAGAGAGTACTGGCATGGGGCTGGGCTCTGGATTTGATCTCTAGCACATGTGTGAGCGTGTGTGTGCACACACATGCTAGGGTCTGGGGCCTATGCTGTAACCATCAGGCAACCCTGCACTCAGCAGCACAGTGATCACTCAGGGCTCTCAGGGCTTTGCCCCACACTTCCAGATTAACCTTGATAAGTTTCTACTCACACCCATGGCTGAAGACCAGCATACTTTAATACTAGCTCGTGTGTGCCAAGCAGATGGCCTTACTTAACTAACGAAGTATTCCAGGGGCTTTCGTGAGCCTAGAGTCTCTTATTCAAAAGTATACAAGAGACAGTTAATTATTTCAACTTGACCATAATGCCTAAAGGGTGCAAAAGAACTACAGATGTTAGAGCTGGGCAACATAACGAGGCAAGTGAGAAAGTCCTCCTTTGCCACAGGGAAGGAATACCTCAAGAGTTCCTTGATTGGAGCAGAGACACTGTACACAATCTAAATGTGCCTATTAATCTTATGTTTGACACAGCAAACAATAAATATTTGTTGCATAGACAAATCAATGTCAGACTGACTCCTTCAAACAAAGTAATTTCACTATCCTCCAAATTCCACGCATCTGGTGTGCACCTTGTTCACCTTAGTCACCACATTGTGTCTGGCCTTCCTGCTGCCTGTAACTGTGTCTCATCTCTACCAGAGGGTAAGCATGCAGAGGCAGGCTCCATCTCTCTCTGAGATAGGACTTCTTGCTGCCCCTAACCCAGAGCATGGCTACTACTCTAGCAGAGACCCTCAACACTTAAGTGTCTGGCTTGACTGCAACTGTGACCTTTACATCTATGAGCCCCAGCTAGTCACAGGGCATAAATGAGCCCACCAAAACTTCGAGAACCATGGCCCAATTGTGTGTGGCTGGGAAATAGCAGCAGGGAGACCTCTGGGTGGAAGTCATTAGGCATGTAGCAGACCACATTAGAGGACAGCCTCAGGAGGACCACAGCTCTGGGAGGCAGAATTCCAGATGCTCGGAAATGAAGAAGTTACAGTAACAAATTTTAAAACTGCTTTTATTTAGTTTTGTTCTCCTGGTTAGATGGAGGAAGTCACATGTTTTAAAAATTACAACTACAGTTAGGAACACCTTGAAATACCAAAGACAATGACACAGACCCAGTAACAAATACTATCCACAAATAACACTCACAGCTGGCCAATGTGCAAGAGACGGTCAATTTAAAAAATGAGGAATACATTTTCCCTTCACCACGGTCAGCTCTTTGCTCTTGGGCATGGTGCCACACACTGCACAGTATCTGGGTGACCCTTACATCAAGCTGCCTTCTGCTGATTCATAACCCATCGCCCTCTTGAACCTCACACCCTGTGATGAATGAAGCTCAAGAAGTACTAAACGCAGTAAGTGAGGCTCAGTTTGCATGACACGCTTGAAGGCATCTGAAAGTGGCTAAACACGCAGCACTTATCTGAGAACGAACAAATCACGAAGGAAAGAATCCCTCCAGCTAAACTCATTCTCTCTGTCCCAGAATTTCATATTACCTTGCTTTCAAATCTATTTGATCTACATCACACAACGTAAATGAGTTCATGTACTTCTCAAGAGGAAAGTGGTGGCAGGGGTTGGGTAGGTTCCCCAAAGAAGACAGGGCTAAGATGTGTTTTAAGATCATGCACAAAGCCTTCTCTGCACGCTGAAGTAAGAAGCAGGGGTTTGGGGATTTGTAGAATGTCACACCTGCAAGTCTCTGACAAACCCAACCTTATGGACACACAGGCAGGTAAGCAGTACCCAGAGCAAGAAAATACAGTAGAGGGCAGCGCTGTGGGCCCTGGATAAAGAGATCAGGATGCAGAGTACTGATGGTGTATGCAGGGGTTTCTCACTTTAAGAAGTCAAAAGGCAATTTAAAAACTCAAATAGAAAATCTCTTGGACTTACTGTCTGTGATAGAAGTAAGTAGTTTTGAGGTTGCAAAATCGACTACTGACACAAAAGCTACAGTACCGTTTGCAATTGCTTTGGGAACCTGGCCCGGGGCCAGGGGTACTAAGCAGCCACCCAGGGTGGGAATCTTTCCCCGGGTCTTGCAGTTATCTTCCCCCTGGGGCAGGTGGCCAGGGAGTGGGAAGGGGTAAGAACAGCAAGGTAGGGCCCAGATCCAGGAGGCAGACTGAAGACTTTCAGAAAAGGGGACCAAATCCGCTCCCTCGCTGCTGCAACCGAGAGGCTCCCCAGAGAACTGAGATAAGGCCAGAAGCGGAGAGCCAAGGGGTGATAGTCCCTGGGGGCCTCGCGGGACAGGAAGCCCTGGCCAGGCGCCGGCTCCCGATCCAGGCACACCCTTTGTTAATCTCGGAATTCAAAGTCTACCTAGCCACAAGTTGGGGATCTGGGTCACTCCTGCTGAGTCCACTGGTTTCACTTACGTTCACAACTTTCCTAAACAGTTCTTTCTAAATAGAAACGTATTCGAGCTGCAAAAGGAAAAGGGAGTGAGGCGGAGATGAAGCTGTGCGGAGACCTAGTGGCCCCTGGGGGAAAAGCGCCGGGGGGACCTGCCAGAGCTCGGACTGATGCCCGGGTCGCCGGGAGAGGCTCCCTCGGAAGCCTAGACGCGGGAAGCACGCGCTCCGCTCCGCCCGGACGGCGAGGCGGCGCCCAGGCAGGATCCGGCCCCGGGTGTCCGAAGTCCCCCACGGCCCAGGTCGGGCGTGGCTGTGGCCCCGAGACTTCGTCCCGTCCCGCTGCGCCCGCGTCCCGACCCGGCCCCTCGCCCGGACGCGCGGGCCG
>NW_004524641.1:5631369-5645539 GCF_000260255.1 Octodon degus | reverse complement strand
CGAGCTCCGCGCCCCTGCCGGGCCCCGCCAAGCGGCCAGGCGACTCTCCTCGTCCTCCCGGGGGCCGGGCGGGGCACTGACAGGAGCGGGACCTGGAAGGGGTGTCCGATTTCAGGCGCCCCGCGGCTACGGGGTCCCCCTTATCCCACCCGGAGGGGACGCCCCTTCCCATCGCCTTCCTCTCTGCTGTCACACAGGAGGGTCCCACTTGAGACCCCTTAAATTCGAGTACATTTAAAAGACGCGTTTATGAAAGGAGTGGAACCCACAGAGGCCCCAGGTCTCACGCGTCTCCCTGCGCACCCGCGATACAGGGACCTCGCACCACCGCCGCCGCCGCCGCCGCCACCGCTCCTCTGGCAGGAGGCCTCTCTCCAAACTCCCGTCGGCTGGAGTTTTTTAGAGTAGTTTTGCTTTTGCAGCAAGTGGGGATGGATTTATCCTCAGCCACCCACATCCTAAATCCAATAAGATCTAACAGCAAACATTTTGGAGAAAGCACAGGCTCTGCGCTCACTGGCTCTAAGAGGCACCACCTGAGTCCCAAGGGAGGTTAGCACGATGAGCGTGGGCATGAGAATGTGCGCTGGAAAGGACAAGGCGTGGTCAGTATAGTAACCTTTGATTCATGATGTTAAAGGACCGAGGCAGGCCTGTGAACAGACGCAGACCAGGTGGGAAGAGATGCGCCGCGGAAGAGGTGTTCCGTGCGGAGGAGCCCTTGATCTGAGGCGCGCTCTGCTTCTGTGCCATTTCATTCTCACCGCACACTCTGTTCCTGACATTGTGTGTTTTAGCTCGTACAGCAACTCTTCTAGGAAAGACACTCGGTGACAAGGGTTAGCTCTTCCCATTGTCGATTTTTTGGTCCTTAAATATATCTTTTTAAGGTGCATTATATATTTTCCTTTCTTTTAAAACAATTTCCGTGGTACTGTACATATGTTCCACTTTCTATAAAATGCAGAGAGTGGTTTCATATATGAATATATGACTCCAGGCTTTAAAGCATATCAGTAGCATTTATCGTGGTGCGGTGCCAAATTTAAATTAAGAACTACCTGGTTTCCTTAGCAGCCTTCTAAGCCTCCGTTGTTTCTTGGGGTAACTCAAGATAGCAAGTTCCTGCTTCCTAGGACTGTGTGAGGAGTCAAAGGGGTAATCTCTCTGAAGATGAGCATAGCAAGAACTTGTTGGGGCAAGAACACTCTTGAGTTCGTATCTCTTGGGAAGCTGGCAAATTTACGGTTAATCTACACAAAAGAAAATTAAGAAGGTGCGTGATTTGAGTGTCCTCACCAAATTTTGTGATGAGAGC
The DNA here is from genome assembly GCF_000260255.1 of Octodon degus. Classification (NCBI taxonomy): domain Eukaryota; kingdom Metazoa; phylum Chordata; class Mammalia; order Rodentia; family Octodontidae; genus Octodon; species Octodon degus. The sequence continues at coordinate 5,644,221 of NW_004524641.1, read as the reverse complement.
TAATCTCCTTTGTGAGGTCCTAAGAGATGGGACATTTAAGAAATGACCAGGTTATTAATGATTAATTCATTTGAGGGTTAATGAATTAATGGTTTAATGGGTAGGCTTGTCATGTGATTACAGGACCCAGCAGGATGCCCCTTACCAAATGCAGCTCTTTCCCTTGATTTTCAACATCTCAGCCCCCAGAAGTGTGAGTTCAGCTAACCTTTACTCTTTATAAATTATCCACTCTATGACTCACACTTATAGCAACAGAAAACAGACTAATAGAGAAAGTAAAATACATATTCCACTTCATTTCACCATTGGAAGCCAAAAATAAATGGTATTCTCAATTGTTCACTGTTTTAATCCTTCTAAGACCAGTGATTAGTTGTATAGAATGCCTCAGGCTCTCTCCCTTCAAATCCCAAAATTTCTCTCATTAAGGTTAAAACCCAAATAACATTTTATCAATGATAATTTTTTGGTTTTAACACGTTTTGGTTTTAGCATCCATGGGTCATGTTGGAGGTTGATAGAAGGAGAAGGTGGATGAAATGCATATGGAAACATTTTTGTGCATTTTTCTTTTCAACTAAATTGTAAGTTTGAAATAACTTCAAATTGAAAAGTTTAAAAAAGTGCAGATGAAAACTATCAGAGCTTGAAATTCTAAAACAAATCCTTTATTCCTTCAGGTGATGCTAAATTATCATTTAAAATAAAGGTGTTCAATGTACTAGTAGGCAGAGATCTTAATGCTAAACTTTTGCAGTCATGTACATTTTGATATGAATGAGGTAATAAAGAAAAATGCTTGAAGCTAAGTCACAAATATTATAGTGATTTTGGTTAAGAGAGAGAAGGCAGGAAGGAAATAGGATGCTGAGACTGGCAAGACTAAGATACATTTCCCAAGGCACAATGTTATTAAATGCGGATGGCCTCATCATGGCTTCTATGTTACAACTTTTCATTTTTGATTTTGCAATGGAGTGTCTAGCAATGTGTGGTATAATACTCTCATGGCTGGGCAATGCAGGGGACCACAAAAGTGTGTCAGAATTGATACTGGGCAGTGTACTGTGTTACTAAACTATGAAGTCCCGCAGGTAGGCTAGGGACACTAAACACATTTGTAACTTCAGATGTGTTTAACTTATACCGAGTTAATCAGGCCAGGAACCCTTAGTAAATCTAGGACTATCTGTTATGTCCATGTGCCTTCCAATTCATAACTACTCACTCTTAGCCTGTGCTAGTTCATTAGTACTTCAGAACACCCCTCTTATAACAATGACTGGTTCAGGGGGCCAGTGGCGCCCGCCTGCCTCCTCCCAGAGTTCTCTCAGCAACCTTGTGAAATAGGCATTTCTCTCCCTTAACACACCAGCAAGCTGTGCCTCAGAGAGTGCAGGTGACCTAATCCAGTGATCTAATCCCAGATCACTCCACTTCTGTCTACTTCCAGATTACTATGAGGCTAACTCCCTTGCTCCAGCAACCATGCCATGGGGTCTCTCGGCTTTGCCTGCTGTGTTTGCTTCACCTTGAGCTTCTGCTGTTGTGAATGACGTGAACTCACTAATATCCAAACTTCTTGATGCCAAAAACAAAAGAAGAAATACTGCTATTTACTTCTGTAAAGAATTTTTGGTGCTCAGGCAGGTCTGGTGGAAGGCTCCGGGTCTACCTGGACTTTCTTTTGGAGCTGATGCAGAGAGGCAGTGGAGTGCTGTGTGAGATTGGAGCACCACGCCAAGAGGGCCATGCTGCGCTGTCAGGACATGTAGGGAGGAAGGTGTCTGCAGGCTGCGCCGCACTGAGGGGTGCTCAGCATACTTTTTTTTTTTTTTTAATTTATTTAGAGTGTGTGTGTGTGTGTGTGTGTGTGGCCAGCTCAGCCCACCAGGGGGCAGGGCTGGCTGGCATGTGGTGCTGGGGGATTGAACCGCGGTCCCTGTGCTTTGCTAAGCTTGTTCTAAGTAGGTGCTTTAGACCACTGAGCCATCTCACCAGCCCCTCAGCATACTTTTAATCAGAACTAAAAGGATTAATCTCTTGAGAACTAAATATTTTGTGTATTTATACCATATCTGATTCCAGAAAAATCTTAACACAGTAAGAACTAAATATGATAAAATCTGAACTTTATTGTGGAATAGCAAACATAGTAAATATTTTCACACGTTGCCATTTTCTTTCCTTACTGAAAATGTCTTCTCATAATCAATTCATATATTCATAAGCACAAAATATAGAAAGTAAAAGTTGCCTATAATCCCCATCCTCCAGACAGAACCACTGTCATACTATTCTTCACGGTTTTTTCTATGAATTCTTATTTTTTTAAAGTAAACAAATATGTAATAAAAGTGAGGTAAAAAGGATCAGCCAGCATCTTTTCTAATGCATTGTGTCAGTTTTCTGTTACTGTGTAATAAATTACCAATCTACCTACTCAGAACAACATCCACTTACTATCTCAGGGCTCTGTAGAAGTCTGAACGTGGTATTATTGGTTTTTTTGTTCAAGTTATGACATACCAGGGAGATCTTGACTTCAGGCACAGGGCAGTGGGGGTGGGGGATCATCTTAGGCTGGGGAGACAGCTCAGCAGCTGCCTGTCCTGAGTTCCATCTCCAGTACCAAAACAAATAATCATCATTTAGGTCACTGGCAGCATTGTGTTCCTCTAATTTTGGGACTTGAGGTACCTGGTTCTTTGCTGATTATTACCCAGGATGCTATTCTTCACTCTGAGGGGCCACCACATTCCTGACCACGTGGCTGTTTTCCATCTTCAAAGCCAGCAGTGGAGAATCTACTCATACCAAATCCCTTGCGTACTTCTTGTCTGTTTTACTAAAGGAGCCTGATCTCTTATAAGACCTCCGCTGATGACCTTAACCCCACTGAAGATCATCTCCATAGCTTAATCCTAAAGACATCATCCTTTCATGGCAGCATGTAGTTTAGGACTTGGTTGAACAACTCAGAGAAAGCGTGTGTACATTAAGGGGTGAGACTCATACTATTCTGCCCTCCAGAGATCAAGGTTTATTTTCCTATTTCTCTAACTGTAAGTCTACCTTCTTCATTTTTAAGAATAACATAGATTTCACTACAGGATGTACCATAATTCAGCCAAATCTTGAGCAATGGATATTTATGTCACTTTCAAAGATTTGCATTTTTTAAGTGCACATAAACACACATGACCCTGAATGTTCATGTGCATTTGCCCTTCTGAATTTTGATTTTTTTTTTTTATTTAGGATAGGGTGTACAGGGTGTACAGGGTCTCACTGTGTAGATTGGACTCGTAGTGATCCTCCTATTTACAGCCTCCCAAGTGCTGGGATTACAGGTGCACACCACCACTCCCAGTCTCAATCACCGTCTCAGCATGCCCCTAGGGCAGAGCCTGCACAGCTGGCCATAGGATTGAACTCCCAACCCTCCATCTGCCTAAGCAGGCGCTTTAATCCACTGAGCTATTTGGCACCCCCTTCTGAAATTAGCATTCTCATTTACATAAGTTAATAACTCCCACTAGCCAAGTAGAAAGGTGTGGTGAGAAGGGTTGGTACCTTTTGGTAGATATTGCCAAATTGCTCTCCAAAATGTTAGCATCATCTTATACTTCCAATGGCTGTATGTAAGAACCTAAATGACTAATTTTTTTTTTTCTTTTTTGAACTGAGAAACAAACTCAGGACCTGGAGCGTGCCACGCAGGCGCCATACTGCTGAGCTATATCTCAGCCCTAAATAGCTAACTCTTATATACAATTTCCTTTTATAGACTGTTTCACCAGGAAGCCATCTGTACACTGCTTAAGAGCATCAATCTCAGGCAGATTGGCTGGCAAATCATCTTAGCTCCTGGATTTCCAGACCGTGCAGCCTGGCTCTGCATCTTGAAAGTGGGATAATAATGGTAGTTTTTGTATTAGTTATCCATTGCTGTGTAACAAATAACTCCAAAATGTAACAGCTAAACTTATAGGCTTTATGAGCTCGTAGCTTCTGTGGGTTAGGGATTAAGCACAAGGGTAGCTGGGTGGTTTGGTTCATGGTCTCTCACAAGGCTGCAGTTGCAGTGTAGTCATCTTGAGGTGTGATGGGAGGAGGAGGATCACCTTTCTAGTTCTCTTACATGGCTATGAGAGATAAGGGCATCTCCAGGGGGCAGTTTACAGCATGGTAACTGTTTTCCCTTAGAGTAAGTGAGCAAGATATTAGATCAGACTCGGCTTCGTAGTGATCCACCTGTTTACAGCCTCCCAAGTGCTGGGATTACAGGCGCATACCACCACACCCAGTCTCAATCTCCATCTCTGGACACCCCGGTGGTGGGGCCGGCATGGCAGGCCTGGGGATCAAACCCCTGGCCCTTGCACCTGCTTGCAGGCGCTTTAATCAGTTGAGCTATTTGGCTGGCCCATTTTTTTTTTTTTTTTTTGAAACAAAGTCTCGCTATATAGCCCAGGCTGGCCTCAAACTTGTGTCATTTCTTCCCCTCCTCAGCCTCTCAAGCGCTGGGGCATGTGCCCCCATACTCAGCTGTAACCTAATGTTGAAAGTGACATCTTATCATTGTGCCATATTCTACTTGCTGGAAGAAGTCAGCAAATCCAACCCCCACTTAAGATAAAAGGGTGTGACTATTAGCAGGCACTGGTCACCAGGCTCATTTCAGAGTCTGCCTGTGACACTTCTTGTGGAAGTATTAAGTTAAAGTGAGTTCCTGCAGTAAGAATATACTGTCTAACTTTCATAAGCACTCATGGAAGGTTTATTATTTCTAGTTATAGTTATTATTGTTGCTATTATCTTTTTTCTCATTTGTTACACTCATCTTCCTGTTTGGCTCAGTATCACACTAAGAACCAAAGAATACATTGAACATAAAGATATTATTTGCACTAAGTAGGAGGCATTTTCTACCAGGAAACAGAAACCTGCCCAAATGAGGTAATATGGGAAAGGTTATAAGAGGAAAAGGTGCTTAGGAGAAGGAGCTAGGGATGGGGCCCGGCTCCAGAGCCAGATCAGCAAGGTAGTAGTGGCCACTACTACCAAGAGATGTGGGAGAAGCAACTTCTTAGGGCTTGGAAAGTGGATCTTGCCAGGAGCTTCTGGCAGGCGTTGTGACTTTGTATTTTTTGCGATAGGGTCTTGCTGTGTAATTCAGACTGGCTTTGAACTTGATATGTAGCCCAGTCTGACCTCAAACTTGAAGCGTGGCTCAGCCTCCTGCGCGCTGGGGTTACAGCTGTGCACCAGCACTCCCAGCTAAGAGTCATGACCTTTAATCGAAGAATAATGTCAGGCCACAGTGACCCAGCATGGTGAGGGTTGAGCTGGGTGGAGCATGCTAACTGTGGACGGGACGGATGGGTGGAAAATATCAGCATGGGCAGTCACAGCTGTTCACTAGTGGGGCATCTTTTGCGATGTGACTCTGTATTGCTTCCAATAAAGGAGAACTGAAAGGTAGTTAATCCTGACTTTCCAAGATAGGTATCACTGAAGGGGCACCAGGGGACACACTTTCAGAGGCATCAGTCTAGCCCTAGCTTCATGCGACCCCTAGAGGAGCTTGTATTTGGGACAGAGAGAAAGAACTAAACTCAAAGCTGGCAGACTGGTCCAGTGGAGGTGACTTGGGAAGCCTATGTGAGCTATTGGTTTGATTTCAACCAGGGAGATATAATGACAGGAAAGATGCTCATTCTTGTCTTCTGATTGTGCAACCTACCCATGAAAGACCTGAAGTCCTCAGGGTCTTTCAGAGCTCCAAAGTTTCCTAAACATGGTTCTCAACCCGCCACAGCGATCTGGGAGCTGTACTCTGGGGAGAGAAGGACCAGAATTGGGAGTCTAATCTAATGACCAAGAAAGGGGTGAGCTGAGTAGGCTAAAGGAGGGGTCTCTAACTCTCAGCCAGAGTTTCATTTTGTTGTTAGCCCACTGAGCTACATCTCCAGTACTGTTTCCTTCCTTTCTTTCTTCCTTCCTTTTTCTTTATTTTTGTTTTTTTTTTTTTTTTTTTTTTTTTTTTTTTTTTTTTTGAGACAGATTCTTTCCACATAGTTCGGACTATCCTTAGACTCACTATGTAGGCCTAGGCTGGCCTCAAGCTTGCAGGAAATCCTCCTGCCTCTCCCTCGGGAGTGCTGGCATTACCGGCATGCGCCCCCATGCCCAGCTTTTGTTTTCTGTTCTGAGACAAATCCTGCTAAACTGCCCAGGCTGATCTTGAATTTGTGATCTTCCTGCCTCTGCCATCTGGGTAACTAGGATTACAGATGTCCTGGCTTCCCTGGTTTTGAATAGTTATTTCCATGCTTTGAACCTGTAAACGTGTAGGACACTGCAAAGGCCAAGGAAGGTGGAGCTTGTTTCCATTATTTATTATGGCAATTGATACTTGTTTTTAAAATGCTTTATGAAGATGCTGTTAAAATATGAGTGATCTGGAGACAACTCTTTAAAAGGTGAAGAGGGCACTTGCTAAAATATCCCAGGAGTATTGTGAAGAGTTAGGGATAATAGGCATGTTACAGGATAAAGAAGGCATCCTGGGAAGACTGTTGACTAGCCCTGACTTAAATGAACTCATCCCCAGAAAGACCAGCAACATGAATATTAACAGGTCCCTCCTGGTGCACACTGAAGAGATAAAAAATTAAACCCATAAATAAAGAAATACCAGGAAGATGTGTTTTTTTAAAAAAATCACATATTTCAATGTAAATATATGCACAGGACCAGCAATCCTTTTACTTTGTTTTGTTACAGTCAGGAGGACAGAAAGCTTCTTGTCCTTCTTCTTCATTTTCAGTGATTTTTTTTTTTACCCGCTTCACCAGGTCAGGAAAAACACAGGGAGATTGTTCTGGTAATTTTTTGAGACGGTCAGTCAGGTGTGACCTGTGGACAAGCAGGAGGGGCTCAGGAAAACAGAGTTTATTGTCCTCACAGTTCCTAGAGACAGGAGGGCCTGCCTGCCATGTAGGGAGAAGTGGGAACACATGCAGAAGGGCAGAAGGCAGGAGGACAAGGGGCAGGGAGAGCTAGAGAGGTTTCAGCAAGTTTCAGCAGGAGAGGCTGGTTGGGGCAGGGTGGGCAGTGTACAGTTGGCTAGTCTGCATAACCAAGGAAGACTCCAAACTACAGGGTGGCCCCAGACCTGGGAAGGCTGAGGGAATTGCCTCCCACGATATGGGGCGGATAGAGAAGGTTTGGGCTGGGCAGTGCTCATGACAGAAGCCTGTCTACCATTTCAGGCCCTGGGTTCCACTGCCCCAGCCCCTTGACCATAATACCAGTTTTGTCATCAAGGTGCAGAACCATGGTCTGTCAGACCCACACTGATCCTTTAGAATATTACTATTGGTGAATTATTAATTCTAATTTATTGAGTTTTATTACACCAAACAATGAGTACTTAACAGTAAAAAAAAATCACAAGAATAAAGTATTGAGTTTTTAGTATTTATTGTTTATTAAAAAAACATTAAAATTTTTAACATCGACTGGTTTTTGGTATACAAAGTCTAAAAAAAGAACATTGGAAATAAATTCCTGTATGAACAATGAAGACACCAGTAGTGCTCTATAAGAAAAAAGTCTTTATTTCAATTATCACACAAGGGCAGACTACATGTGTGACAACAGCACGGCCCATACACATCACTTACTCTACAGCAGGTGTCCTTGCTTTCCTGGCCTTTGTGTGGGACATACTTGACATCTCAGGGGTCTTACTGTTTTTTTTTCAGGACATTCTTATTATGTTATGCAGTGTATAGTTAATAGAAACATAAAATACCAATAATATATTAAGTTCTTAACATGTATTTTATGTTTTTATTTTTAGTTTTTAAATTTATTTTATGTATGTGGTACAAGGTCTTGCTATGCAGCTTGGACTCATAGTGATCCTGCTCTTTTCAGCCCCCCCAGTGCTGGGATTACAGGCGTGCGCCACTATGCTGGGTTTTGGTGGCTGGCTCAGTGGGCCTAGGGGTGTGGCTGGTGCAGCCTGTGGTGTGAGAGTAGAACTCAGGTCCCTGGACTTGCCTAAGCAGGCGCTTAGTTGGCTGAGCTATCTTGTCGGCCCTATTTTATGTTTAGAATAGATATCAACATGTTCACATTGGCTATGTACTTGCTTATAAAACCTAAAAAAAATTGAAATAAATTCCTATATGAACTACAATGAAAATATCAATAGAACTCTACCACAAAAATAAGTTTTGCTTCAACTGTCACACCCAAGGCAGTCTTCACACATCACAACTGCATGTTCCCTGCACACGTCTCTCTCGCTTACACTGACAGCATGTGTGCTTGGCTTTCCTATGTTGCAGCCTTGTGACCTCTCTTCTCTTCCTGTTTTTTCAGGAGCTTCCTAATACATTGTACAATATCCACTTAGTAGGGAAATAAGATGGCAATAAAATAAAATAAAATAACAAATATGTAATCAGTGTGTAGATTAGAAATCAACATTTTCACCTTAGCTATTTACTTGCTTACAAAACCTAAAAGAGAGCATCAAAAATAAAAACCTATGTGGGGCTGGGGAGATAGTTCAGTGATCTAAGCTCCTGCCTGGCAAGTGCAGGGACCTGAGTTTGATTCCTGGCATCACATGCCCCATTGGTCCCGCTCTGGGTATGCCGAGCCAGCCACCAAAACTGGGCATGCCGAGCCAACCACTGAAACCAGGCATGGTGGTGCATGCCTGTAATCCCAGTGCTAGGAAGGCTGAAACAGGAGGATCATTACGACTGTGACCTGTGTAGTAAGACCCTGTACCAAATACATAACAGAAAAAAAAAAAAACAACAACAACTATGTGAACTACAGTGCAAACACAAACAAAAGTCTACCACACACTTTTGAAACTTACTTTCAACTGTCACACCTAAGCAGTTTTCACACATGACAACTGCACGTTACACACACAAGTATTGCTTGGTGGCATGGTAGCATGCATGCTTTGTTTTCTTGTACTTTCTCATAGGGCCCAGTTGACATCTGTAAGGAGTGGCATGAGACAGAGACCAGCCGAAACCACCAGGCTTGTATAAAGAGAACATGGCATGGAATTTATTATGCCTGGGTACAGGCAGACAGAGGGCAGAAAGACCATCTGTAGGGAACAAAGAGAAGCAGGAGTTTTTTCTAGGGCTTGAAATAAGGCAAGGGACATTAGGTGGGAAGATTGTAGCAAATCTCAGTGGTCAAAGTTCTCTGGCTGTCTCCTACTTTAGTGGAAAAAGTTCTCGAGGAGACTAGTGTGTATGTTTGTATTCCGTCTTACCTCTGTTGTAACATCCTATTTCCCAAGGGCACCAGTGCTTGGTTTAGAACTATTGCCTCCGCTGGCAGACAACTTGGGTATTGGGAGAGCTGTGTCCAAATTGCCCCTTACATTTCTGTCTTTTTGTTATTATAAACAAAAAGGAAGAAGAAAAAGGGAGCTGGACACTGTTTCTCATGACTGCTTCCTGCACGGCACATGGGCTAGGTGGGTAACCTTGTGGGAAGGAAAACCTTGGGGAACTGTTTTAAATTGAGGGAAGAAGAGCAACAACTGCTAATTAGTGATTGGATACAACCTTGTAAGAACTGCGACAGGAGTCTGAAAAGGCAGAGTCTAACAAGAAAAGGAGGGTTATACAGACCAGTGGTTCTGCTGAGGGAAGAAACCCTGAGGCCCATCTGGAGGATTTTCTCCAGCATACACACAGGTCAGCTGGCACACATGGCTCCTGGAAGGGCCCCTGGGGGCATATCTCAAGGCTAACATGCGTGGTGGAAGGGAGTTGCCTGAGGGAAAAGTCTGGGAGGAATCAGGGAAGTGGAGGGAGTGCTGATGGTAAGGAAAAGAGGGGAAAAGTAAGGGTTTCTAACTATTTGTAAGGAAAGAAAAGTCCAGACTTGTACTCAGCCCCCAATGGAAGTTTAAGAAAGGGCTCTAACAGCATCGTTTCAGGTCACTCTGAGACAGAGGATGCCTAATGATCATTGAAAGAGTGGTTGTTCACTTTTCTTGGGGAGCACAGGTGGAAGCCATGGAGAAGTGGAGATTGCTGATTACCCTTCCAGGCTCTTGGGAGCTACCTTCCACTGAGGGACCTTTGGGTATCCCCTAGAGAGCTGCCCCAGCCATGACTCCTCAGTTCCCCCTTCAATTTCACTAGTTCTGCACAATCAGAGGTTTCCATTGGCTGTTGGTATCAATGGGGATTCACCAGGGGTTGCTGGAGAAATCCTGTTTTGAGAGTAGCAGCTACCCTAAAGGCAATGACTAGCTGACAGAGTGACCACTGTTTGGTTTTAGTTATTTGTAAGAGACAGATAAAATCCTGAGCTGAATATAAACAAGATTTTATAAAAAGACTCATTTTGGGGCTGGGGAGATAGCTCAGTGGAATAAGCGCTTCCCTGGCAAGCTCAAGGGCCTGAGTTCAGTCCCTGGTTCTGCAAAAAAAAAAAAAAAAAAAAAAAAGACCCATTTTACAGAATTTTTCAAAGTTCACTAGATGGTGCTTTGACATTATTTGTCAGTGCTGTCTGTAATGAGATTAAAAACCATAGTAGTCACAAATCAAACAATTAAAGGAGTCTAAATGTAACATGAACAAAACAGGAATACAAGACCTTGTTCACAAAAGTAAAATGTTCCTTTAAAGAAACATAAAGTCATTTGCAAAAGGGCAAACAAGAATGACAATTATGGTTACCTGATTCAGGAATCAAGAAATAAAAGCAAGCCCTCATTTCCTGTTAATTACTAGTTATTTTGCAAAATGGAAAAATCCAAAGTATCCAGCTCCAGTCACCAGGAGCAGTTGCCTAGCGGAAAGCATAGCCACGCTATATTACAGAAAAAGATCAGCCATTTGCGCTTCAGATTGGGAGTGCTGGAGAGGCTTGAGGTGCTGATGAGGTGGGCTAGGAGGGGTGGGGAGGGGTGGAAGATGGATGATTCCCATTGGAATACAGAGAGGTGAGGGAGGGCGGCTGGGCGGCTGGATCCACAGTGGACATCTCTGCCCAGGACCCAAAGCCATAAGGGTGAGAGACCAAGCAAAGCAAATGTTTTTACAGTAGGTTGGACACTGAAGAGAAGCAGCCTTCCCGGGAGTGCTTTTTGTTGTTGTTGTTACAGGGTCTCACTACACAATTTGGACTCATAGTGATTCTCCTGTTTCAGCCTCCCCAGCCCTTGAGATTACAGATGTGAGCCCGGTTGTGGGGCCAGCAGGGCATGTGGTACTTGGGATCAAACTCAGGACCTTGTGTTTGCCAGATGGGCACTTAGATCACCGAGCTATCTCCCCAACCATCCCTGGAGTTCTCTCTCTCTCTCTCTCTCTCTCTCTCTCTCTCTCTCTCTCTCTTTTGTGTGTGTGTGGTACCAGGGATCGAACTCAGGACCTTGCAGTTGCCAGGCAGGCACTTATGCCACTGAGCTATATCCCCAGTCCTAGCTGTATTCCCCAGCCGTACTGGGGGTGCTTTTTGAGACCAGTGCTGGAGTTTAAAAAACATGAAAAGCACAGAAAGCCTCTCTCTGACTTTTATGGGGGAAAATAAAAGGCAGGCAGGGAGGAAGAAAAAAAGAGCTAGGGGGCTTACCCGATCTGAAATTCTCAGTGAGATCCGGCATGGCAGAAGTGGCAGGAGCTGCAGGGACCAGGCCTGAGGATGTGGCCAGGTGGTCCAGGCTGGGTTGGAGGTTCAAGAGGGCTTAAAGTGCCCCAGAAAGAGCTTGTCTCTCTTCCAGGCTTCTTCTGCTCCAAATGTAAGGAACAGCATGAGGTAGAGACCAGCTACGGCTTGTGTAAGGGAACATGGTAGGGAATTTATTGTGCCCAGGTGCAGGCAGACAGAGGGGGAAAGGCCACCTGTAGGGAACTAAGAGAAGGGCGCTTTTTTATAGGGCCTGAAACAAGGCAGAGGACATTAGGCGTGAAGATCTTAGTAAACATTAGTGGTCCAATGTCTCTGGCTATTTTGCACTTCAGTGGGAAAATTCCTTGAGGCATATCTTGGTTACTTTTCTCTCATTGCTGGGACAAAATACCTGACACCCTAAATTGAAGATGGAAAGGTTTATTTAGCTTAGTTTGTGGAGATTTCAATCCATACTCAGCTAGCTCCAAGGCAGGGTGGCACATGGCAGAGGGTAGCAGTTCATGATGGTGGAAAACAGCAAAATCAGCAAGAACAAAATGGGAGGAGCAGCCATAGACAGCAAGCTCTCTTACACTGTATGTGGGCTACCCAATTTAGGGTGGATGCAGCCCTCACACCTAGAATCCCAGCATTGGATCATGAATCAGTCACAATCTCTAGAAGCCTGCCCTATGGATGCATGAGGCTTTGGGGAGCATCTAGACACAAACTATGACAAGGCATTAGTGTCTATGTTTGGGTGTCTTCAGACGTAGTCTCTGTTCCGTCCTATCTGCTTTATGATGTCCTGTGTTTGCCAAGGGCACCAGTGCTGATTTTAGAGCAAATGCTTGTGCTAGTGGACTGGTGGCATTTGGGAGAACCATGTGCAAATCAAGCTTTACAACCTCTTTGTGTTTTCCTGTTGTCATTGTAGGTCTTTGTGATGCTGCACCTGCCTATTCACCTATCGCACTGTCAGCTCACCAGGCGCTCCACAACTCTTTTGTGTAGTTCCCTGGAAAAACATTTGGGTTTTCTCTGCTGTAAATGATCTTTGATGAGCTCCAGTCTCAATCTGCGAGGACCATTTCTCCATGATATTTTGCACTTCTTCTTTTCTTTTTTTTTTTTGAATTTTAATTTTATTTATTTATTTTT
>NW_004524641.1:5610570-5631139 GCF_000260255.1 Octodon degus | reverse complement strand
CAGTATAAATCTTAGAACAAAAATTAAGATTAAGCAATATTCAGAAAATTAAATGTTTCAAAGCAATTGAACTAAGAAAAAGGTTTCATGATAGCAAAGAAGTACTAAGAGTAAAACATACGATAAATACTGGAATGGCAAGTAAATGACCAGCACTTCTAACAGTTTGAGGATAGGATATCACACAAAGTTCTAGTGTGTTGTGGACATCCATAATGACCGTGACACTTACTGGTGGCTAGGCATCACTTGAGGAACTGAGCTACAGCTATTTCTTTGAAATCCACCCTGGAGACTCAGGTGGAATCATGACTCATCAAGTGGAAGAGAAGTACGTTTGTAGGGTGTGCTGATGAAAATATTTTGCTGCTGAACACAGAAGAATAACTGAAAGACTACTATTGTATACCTCTTATTCTCTGTTTAATTGTTTGCCCTAGTTGGTGGGTTCTCATTCATGGGGCTATGACTTCTTATTTTCTTTGTAAACTATCAAACTATTTATGCCACACAAGTGACATCATAGTTGCTGCATGACTCATCAAAAACATCTACTCCACCTCTGCCTTTGTTGTTGAAAGTTTTCATCTCAGGCTTCCCTCTTGTTGAAGTTTCCCTTTCAATATTTCCATCATGGCGCAACGTTGACTTCATCAGTACCAGTGTTTGTTTGTTTTTGCCATATACGAGACTAATGTTATATCTTTCTGAAATCCAAAGATTGTACTACAGAATTCTGTGTTTTGAGCTTGCAATATTTCATTTGGAATTGTTGCCTTGCTCCTGTGTACAGTTCCTGTGCTGGCCAACTTGTGCTGTTAGCAAATGTGACATCAGGTGGAAACCTGTAAACCAGTTGTCCAGTGTCACATTCCATTTAGTTTGGGAAATGGGAGCAACAAGTCTGTTGACAACATCATTACTATACAAATAAGAATTTGGTGGTTGAGTTTCAGGATAAATGCCTAAATTGAATGCATAATATCTTTGCATGTACAAGGGCAAAAATTTTTACACTATGTCTGGACCCATCACTTTTCCATTACTTTTACCTTCCTTCAATCACCATAAGAAATGTGTGCTAAGTACAGCAGACCCATGAATCCTTTCAGTTCAGCTAGGGAGGTGTCATGATAAATGCATTTGAATATGGCTACTGGTGCATACAGAACATTTCACTTGCATTTCATAAAGCCTTTGTATTTTTCACAGCATCTTGTAGCATTGTGTCTGTTACAGTTCTAACCTTGAGTGGCAGTGCTGGCATTCTGTCCCATATCTATCACTCTTTCCAATAGCTTCCTTATGTTTTTTTGGACCTGGTTCTAACACTGGATTATTGCATTTGGTTGCATGGCTGTTTTGAAATATTTTGACTAGTCAAATATGTACCCACATTGCTGTTTTCTTTATCATCTGAATCAAGGAGAACTGCATTCCTTGCGTCTGTATCAGTCGATTCTTGCTCCATTTCACTGTCATGATAATTTTGGTTCACAAGGCTAACATCAAAGTCACCTCCTCATCATGACCGCACACCCACACCACTCTTCCATTATGACAGCAGGTATTTTATCACATGGATTATCTGCACTATCCATACATGAGTAATCAGATGATTCACTTTTGACCTCCTCCAAAACTTGCAAATCTGGTTTTTGATGTGCCATTGTACTAAACTGGGCTATTTCTACCAGGAAAAGAAAAAGAAAAAAAATTTTAAAACAAAGCCTGGAGTGGTGTGGGTCTATTGGACCCTCTGTGATGCTTGGGTAAATATACACAAAACCAGTTAGAGCATAAAGCTTGATCCATATCCCATTTGGACACTTTTGCACTTGTGCATAATCCTTGTCATTCATCATACCAAGTGGGTAAACACATAGATTGCTTCCTCTATCCCCCAGGAAAGGGTAACTACAATAAAATACAAATTTACAGTAGAAACTTAAGGGATGGACCTGCTGAACCCAGTCTCATGTTTTAAGGGATAGGAAAGGAGGGGAAGGAGGGAGAGGGAAAGAGAAAGAGAGAGAGAGAGAGAGAGAGAGAGAGAGAGAGAGAGAGAACTATACATCTCAAAAGCTTATTCCTGACTGAGCCCTTGGCTATGTCTAATAGTTGACTAGATCCAGAAGAAGCAGTCTCTCCTGGTCAGAAAGGTTTATAAGATTCCAAGTCAGAATAATAAGAAATACAATGTAAATATGGAAAGACGTATGAATGGTAGATATCCTTGCAAAGTGACTAATAAGGAAGAAAGGATACATTTGAGCCTCGATCTCTGGAATCAAAATGAAGGGGTAGCGATAAATTTCTGGGTGCCATCTGCCCCCCTCCTCTCTTTCCATATGAAGCAATGGAGCCCATGGGTGTAGTGATGCTCATTTTCTGACCCAGCTACTCAGGAATCAGGAGCAAGAGGATCACTTGAGACCAGGAGTTTGGGGCCAGGCTGGGAACTTAACAAGAACAAGCCTCAAAGAGAAACTGAAGCCCAGAGGGAATGGACTGCTCATTTCAAAAGGTTTTAGCAGACACAGAATGTATTGAAATGGCATGTGTAAATTAAGAATCCAGAGGAAATGGCAAATGGAGCCAGGTGCACTTCAGGATTTGGTGACCCCAGCTTGCAGGTTCTGAGTGGGGTCCACTGGGAGCCACTCCTCTCCTCATGTGACTCAGCACCTCAGCTTACCTTATCCTCTTAGAGATCCCTGTGTAAAGGCCGTGTGTCCATCCCAGGACCCAGCCCGTGCCAGGAGGAACTGTGTATGCAGGTTGGGTCAGGTCTGATCTCATGCCCACGGGAGCTCAGGGGAGTACCTGCCGCACTCCAAACGCACACGGGGGTGGGATAAAGGAAGTCCCTGAGAATGTTGGTGATGCTGTTTCCACAAGAAATGACATGTTTTTCCTGGCAACATGAAAAGAGTAAAGAAAGTAGATGAGCAAAAAATAGCTGAACTGGCTGCCCCTCACCCTGACATCTTACAGCAGAACCATGGCAAGGCCCTGAAACTCCATTTATCCAATCAGTCAGGCAAGCTACATTTGTGCCATGATCTCTAAAATAAGGTGCTTGCTTCCCAGGGTGACTGTCTTAGTCACTTTCTTATCATTGAGAACCAAGGTCCTATACCCACAGTTTAAAGGAGGCGGGGTTGGGGCCAAGGAGATGGCTCAGTGGAATAAGTATTCCCTGGCATGCACAAGAGCCTGAGTTCAATCCCCAGTTCAAAACAAAACAAAACAAACACAAGGAGGCGGGGTTTATTTTGGTTTATAGTTTCAGGAGCTTCAGTGTACAGATGCCAGGCTCTCACACACAAGTGACATGGTGGAAGAGCCAGCTGTGGAGGAAAGCTGCCAGGAAACAGAGAAGGCAGGAGCCTGTGAAGGAGATGCAGGCATCCCATTCACCCCCCACTGACCACCCTTTCAAACCAGACCCCAGCTCCTAGAGCACCCCACAATCCAATCGCCTCCCCACAAACTTCCTATGAGCAATGAAAGTTTTGCTCAAAATAATGCTTTGGGGTAAAGGAAGAAAATATTGTCATTTCCCTCAATAGTTTCTTTTAAAATCTAAAACATAATAGGGCCGACCAGATAGCTTAGCAGACCAAAGCACCTGCTTAGGCAGAGCGCAGTGGCCTGGGTTCGATCCCTGGCATGCTGCGCCAGCCCCACCCCTCGGTGCCCTGAGAGGTGACTGAGACTGGGTGTGGTGGTGTACACCTATAATCCCAGCACTTGGGAGGCTAAAAACAGGATCACTAGGAGTCCATCTACATAATAAGACCCTGTAGGCCCTGTACTATATACATTAAAAAAAAAAAAATCTAAAACATAATGGAAACTTTACGAACATTTACCAGATTGATACAGACATCTCTCCCTCAGGACTGAGTCAGTCCAATCCCTATGCCTAGTGGTACAAAAAAAAAAAAACCCAGGAGCAAGCAGGGGGCAGGCATGACACCGAGGGGTTGAGGTTGGTGTTTTTCCCTCTGGATACTCTGAATATGGTAGTACACATGATCTTTACAGACTGAATTCAGTGGGGTTGACTCTAAAAATTATCTTCAGTGGGTCTTCAATCCCCAGGATTAGTGGAAAAAGTAAGAAATCAAATAGGATGCACAATCTATTAGCATTTATACAAAATAAAAATACATACAAAATAATAAGTGCTATTCTTCGAACACACTTACAAATACAAGAAGTACATTAAGCTGCTGGAATGATTACCTGTGCCAGGATAAAAACCAACTGGTACAAGGCCACTTGCCGGGCACCATGGTGACCATATGTCATAGCCCAGTGGAAGGAGGAAAGCAACTTCCTGAAATGGGGCTTTAAAAATGGCAACTTAGGGCTGGAGAAATAGCTCAGTGGTCTAAGCGCCTGCTTGACAAGCACAAGGACCTGGGTTCGATCCCTGGTACAGCATGCCATGCTGGCCCCAGAAATCTGGGCGTAGTGACGTACATTTATAATCCCAGCCCTGGGGAGACTGAGACAGGAGGATCATGATGAGTCTGATCTGCATAGCAAGACTCTGCATCAAATAAATAAACTATGTTTTAAATGACAATTTATACACTAACGTACTAAAAATATTAAGATATGGGCTCAAAAATGAAACTGGAATCTTTAAGATTAGTACAGTTATTAAAATCTGCCATTTGAGAAGATTTATTATCTGTGTTAAAGTACTTACAGATGTTACTAAGCCTAAAGATTTTATAAACTTAACAGGCTTCGTTCTGCTTTTTCAAGAAGGCCAGGATTCTAAACTTGTACCTGTGAGGACAATTGGCTGTCACCAGTATGCTATCTATTCAATAACTGAGAAAAGAGCTCCTCTGTCCCTTGAATGCACAGTGGTATTTCAACAATGAGAGGGGAAAATAATGTCTTTTGAAAATAATGTCTACTATAGGGAGGGTATTTTTGAAAATAGGTGTTTAGAAATATTTCCATTGTCTTGTGATCTTGTTTTTTTTTTTAAAAAAAGTTTACTATCTATAAAAGCTCTTATATCTACATACTTTAAAAACTCAGAAGAAATTTACATCTGTGAGAATATCTTCCAAATAGATAAAGAAAATGTGACAGATAGACATATCGATATAGATATAGATTATTCAACCATAAAAATGAATGAAGTTATGTCATTTGCAGGAAACTGTACGGTAGTAGAGATCATTATTTTAAGAAAAATAAAGGCTGGCCAGATAGCTCAGCAGATAAAGCACCTGCTTAGACAGAGCACAGTGGTGGGTTCTATCCCCGGCCTGCCGTGCCAGCCCTGCCCCTGGGGTGCGCTGAGACTGAGATTGAGACTGGGCGTGGTGGCACATGCCTATAATCCCAGCACTTGGGAGGCTGAAAACAGGAGAATCACTATGAGTCTGATCTATGCAGTGAGACCCTGTACTAAATACAATTTTTAAAAAAGTGAAGTATCATGTGTTTTCCTCTAATATGTGGAATCTAAAAAGAAATTGAAAAAATGACATAAAAGTAGAAGGGAAACTAGTATCAAGCTAAAGATAGGGGGTCAGGGGTGAAGGAAGGAGGATAGCAGTGGTACTAGACATGATCCTTCTTCCTGCCACTCTCAAGTACTGAGATTACAGGCCTGTGCTACAGTGCCTGGCTAACAAAGCTTATCTTTTAAAAATTAAAACTTAGACTCCGCGTTCGCCACTGAACAAATCGGACTTCACTTCCTCGTGCACCTCGCCTCGCTTGCTTGCGACCATGTCTGACAAACCCGATATGGCTGAGATCGAGAAATTCGATAAGTCGAAATTGAAGAAGACAGAAACGCAAGAGAAAGATCCTCTGCCTTGGAAAGAAACAATTGAACAAGAGAAGCAAGCCGGCGAATCCTAACGAGGCGTGTGTCGCCGATATGCACTGTACATTCCACAAGCATTGCCTTCTTATTTTACTTCTTTTAGCTGTTTAACTTTGTAAGATGCAAAGAGGTTGGATCAAGTTTAAATGACTGTGCTGCCCCTTTCACATCTGAACTACTGACAACGAAGGCCTCGCCTGCCTCCCCCAGCGGCCTGTGTGGCTGGCAGGGAAGGAGAAGAGCTTGCATGTTGGTGGAGGAAGAAGCTGGGTGAGAGGATGGTGAAATCTAGAGTGAAATTCAAGCTGGTCCAAGGTGTCCTGCAGGCTGTAAAAAGCAGTTTAATCAGAGTGCCATTTTTTTTTTGTTCAAATGATTTTAATTATTGGAATGCACAATTTTTTTAATATGCAAATAAAAAGTTTTAAAACGTGAAAAAAAATTAAAACTTAATCAACCATAGCCCTCTTAGAAATAATATTTTTGTTTTATTCTTTAAACAAGAGGTAACATTTTTGTACATTTAAAAGTGTTATCTTCCACTAATTAGTTCTAATGTGAATTTCTCCATATGTTTAACAAAGATTATATGGTAATACATGATTACAGTTTGTAAGTCAATCAGTACTGCATTGGTCTGATTGCTTTCCTGTTGCTGAGGCAAAATACATAATTTAAAGGAAATGGTTTTGTTTAGTTCCTGGCTGCAGAAGTTTCAGTCCATGGCCTTCTGGCTCTGACGCAAAACAAGTTACAGAATCCCAGGGTACTGCAGCACAGAGTAAACATTCAATTCCCAAAGGGAGGAATTGGGGAATACAAAAGAACTGGACCAAAGACAGGTAAGGCAAGCATGAATCCTCCTAGTTCAATGCCTGGTAGCCAGGGATAAAGTGCATGACGTAAGCTCCATAAGGCTGGCAGCCCCACCCATGGGCTGTTTTGCTTGTAGATCCCATGGCCCCCTCTTGGGCTGGCTCTACTCACTGCCCATGTCTTCCCTCAGCATGTTCTCCAGCATCTTCGTGGGGTCTCCCTGAAGCTTCATTTTCATCCCCACAACTTCCCACACCTCCACTCAGGGCCTCTTTGACTGGCTTCCCAAACGTTGGTTTATAAAATGGATGGAAACCGTCATGGTCCCACAATTCTTGCATTCTGCATACCTGAAAAACCAGAATTATGTGGATGATGCCCGGGTCTGCTGCAAGCTCAAACAGACAATAGCCACAGCAGCCTCTGAATGCTTGGGTGGCTAAGGACAGTGAAAAGAATCCCAGGGAATTCATCTCTCTGTCACAGACCCAGGCACTTTCTTTTTAAATGAAAGATTTCCATTTGGCACACTCGTGTCTGCCATTGTTGAGGGAGGTCTTCCTGATTCCTGAGATGCCCTCAAGATATCTTTCTTCGTCGCCAGGTCTAAGTACTTTTCAGAGGCATGAAACTCTTCAGCAAGAATAGCTTCTTTGGCTCCACCATTACAATACTTCTTTCTGGTCAAAATTTATGTTTTAAATTATTTCTGCTCTGCTTTTTGCTCTCAAATCTCACCATAAATTTGACTAAAACCAGTGCACATGCTTCCTTGAAATTCCTCCATGAGATGAGTTAGTCTGAGACCTTTCATCTCAGCCTTCTGCAGAACCTTAGGACATGGACATATTGTAGCATGTTATTAACAAATATGTAATATGCATGTCTCCCAGTCCAATGCCCAAGAGAGGTCTTGTTTCTAACTGAAACTTCACGAACTTGACCTGTGCTGTCTACATTCCTGCCTACACTCTGGCCGTCAGAGCTTTGACCAGATTCACCCATCAAGCTCTGCTTCTCCAAACAGTTTCAAATTCTTCCCACAAGCCACTTCAACCAACCGCTTCTGAATCACATGCTGAGGTAAATTCCCTACTTCCGTGGGACCAACTGTCTGTATTGGTCACTTCTCTGATTCCTGGGACAAATACCTAACGTACATCTTAAAGGAGAAAATAATTTATTTTGTTCATGGTTTCGTTCAGCCTAAGCTCAGCTGGCACCAAACCAGAAACATCACTGTAGAAGAGCATGGTGGGACAGAGCTGCTCACTTTATAGTGGCCAAGAATCAGAGCACAGGGGAAGAGCTCTCCAGGAGACACAGCAGCCAAGGCTTGGCCCCAGTGACTCACCTCCTCCATCTGGCCTCCACCGCCTAACAGCGCATTCAGCTATTACCACCAATGGCTTTATCCACCAACGAGCACGGTATCCTCATAGGTCCTCCCCTCCCTGGGGTCTCCTAATCCTGTCAAATTGATGGTTAAGATTACCTGGCATAAATCAACCTATGAAAATACATCCTTAAAAAGTTTTATCGATACTAAGCATATTCAAGATGTGTGGCGCCCCCTGTACTAATGCTCCCCTATGGAGAAAGGAGATTTTGGAGGGCTTGGTGATGAGCTCCTTGGAAGGTGGTGCTGGAGGATGCAGCTCTGTGGCCGTGTCAGCACCAGTCAGGTGGCATCTAGTGGGGGAGTCTTGCAGAACAGCAGTCATGATTTGGAGCTGAGGGATTTGGCTTGTGTGAACAGGGCAACTGGGCCATTCTGTGATCTGACCAGATGACAAGCAGGCCAGGGGAACACCTGTGGAGCCCTAGTTCGCTCAGGTCCTCTGACAGGAAGAGAAGAGCAGACTGGCTTAAAGGAGCTGCTAATAAATGAGGTGAGAAATAGTGGGCTGTAAAATGGGTAGGTGTTGTCAGCAAGGTCCTTCCAGCAGTGCAGTGAGAACTGTCACACTTGCGTTCCCTGGCTTTGTATTAAGGATCACCAGAGTGACAACCCCAGGGATGGAACTGGGAGAAAGCATTCAGGAGCTGGTGAGCAAGGAGGCGGAGCCCTGGGTTCCTCTGACGGTGCCTTGCCACACATAGTGGTGTTACTGTGCCTTTGAGTGTCTCCCACCCTAGCATTCTGAGCACCAAGATCCTGCACAGATGAAGGTGAGCTGCTCTAGGAAGGACACTGAAGGTGGAGAGTGGTAGCTCAGAGTCCTCACATTTGGCCTTCCAACATGGCTCCTGTGACGTGGCAAGCCCAAGATCCTTAATAGGGGTTTTGGAGCCTTGCTTGACATCACTTTTGTTTTCATAAAGTCTTGTTTTTGGCCACTCCCTCTTTTCATCTTATGACCCAAAGGATAGAACAGTGAAGGTGTCTTCTCACACTCTGCGCCTGCTGACCCCCCTGCTCAGGGTGCCTTCCTGCTGGAGGCTTCTAGTCCAGGAATTCACCTGTGACTCCATCTCTGATAAGTACTCCCAGTTCTCCTCGAGGGCTTGATCTGCCCACCTCTGCCCAGTGCCTCTTGCCACTGGAATTCTTTCTGAATCTCTTTGTCAGTAGGCTGTGAATTCCCCAAGGGTAAGATTCTGGGTGATTTCCAAGTCCTGCATCCTGGGGCACAGCATATGGCTTAGGAGAAGTTATTGTTGAGGCATTTCTGTTCAGTAGACAAACTTACTTTGCTGGAAAGCAAGTTTGAAGAATAGGAAGAAGAACATGTAATAAACAAGGGACGTACACAGTGCTGGAGAGGGTGGGGACAGAGAGGAGCTGAGAATTAAGGGACTTGGGACAAGAAACCAATAAGCTTGGTGTCTTTTGGTGGAGAGTCACAGAGAGTCCAAATCAGGTCTTGGACTTGTCATAGTAGAATGCACTGCTGCAGACTGCGCTAGTGAGTAGTAATGAGACAATGCCACACACAAACACAGACAGACAGACAGACAGACAGACAGACAGACAGTTACACACACACACACACACACACACACACACACACACACACACACACACACACTGCTGTGGTGCAGGACCTGCCAGGAGCCTAGCTGCAAGTCTCAGGGCCCCAACC
This sequence comes from Octodon degus, assembly GCF_000260255.1. Taxonomy (NCBI): domain Eukaryota; kingdom Metazoa; phylum Chordata; class Mammalia; order Rodentia; family Octodontidae; genus Octodon; species Octodon degus. The sequence goes on along the minus strand of NW_004524641.1, from coordinate 5,621,365 downwards.
AGCACAGTGGGCTTTGGAAAAGGGATCTGCTTTTCTAGCAAAGTTAGTTCCTGGGGAGATGATGGATTGGTTGAGGACTCTGCCAGCTATGGCTGGGACTACCAGCTCTGGAAGAAAGCTCTTACTGGAACTGTTCGGCCATGGGTAGGGAGGGGCCGTGGAACAGATTTTATATGATGAAAACCAGATGGATTTGAGGCACTACTTTAAAATATGGGACAATCTCTCCACCGTGATTTTCTCCATGTAGAAAATGAGCTAGTGAAACACTCACTCCCTGCTTCACAGGCACATGGCAAATGGACCAGAGCTGACTCTGGCCGGTTTTGTGACCTTGAGAAAATTATTTATGTCTCCAAGCTCGAGCTTTTTTGTGCATATAAAGGGGGCAATAATCACATCCCCCCTCACTGACCCATGGTGCAGACCATCCGTATAAAGTCCTTTATACACGGTCTGGGAGTCAGCGCTTAAAGGACATTTGCTAAAGTCATTTCTGTGACTACATGGAGCCATTTGGGAAGGCTTAATTGAAAACAAAAAAGGCAGCCAAACTTACCAAAAGGCAACATGGCACAAATCCTGCTACTCCAAGGCATTGGCCTCACGTAGAGGTTTCAGAAATGGGGGCTTGGGCCAGACCCCACCCCACTGAGTGTGAACCTGCAGCTAACAGGATTCCTGAGGTGATCGTGTATCCAAGGGAAAGCAAGACACCCAGCCCCTATGTCATGGTGACCCCAAGGAATAACAATACATTGGTCTGGGGGTGTAGCCTAGCAATAGAACAATTCCCTAGCCCCACAACAGAAATGTAGGCAATACTTAAAAACTCTGACATAGTGGACATCACACACACACACACACACACACACACACACACACACACGCACACATACAGAGCAAATGCATGAGCCAATGCACCTGTAAAATAAACATATTTTTTTCCAATTCCACAATGCCACAAGCCATGCAGGGGCCAACTTTAATACATAGGCTGACCTGTTTGGGACAAGGAAGAGCCTCCCCTCTGTTCCTGATTGCCCGGGAGGTGCCTGGGGCTCTCTTGGCCTGCTGCTCTCATGCTGCTCACAGGCCAGCAAGACACCAGTGAGATTATCCAACAATAAAACAAATATCATGCATGAAGAGTCGCTTCTGGGCTCTTTGCCTCCTGCCCTGGCTGTTGTCAGCTCAGGAGCTAGTGGACAGGGGGTGTGGCACTCTCCGGGGGACACGGTGGGGTCAGCTTTGCTAGAGCTGGATCTTGCCATGTCCTTCAGATGTCCTTTCTCAGCAGGGCCAAGCCACAGTGCACAGGCCCCCAGTGACAGGGTGTGGTCAGGACTCCTGTGGTCTTCAATCCAGCAGGGATGGCTCTGGCCCATCTCCAAAACAACACCTTCCTAAACAGCAAAAGCTTGAATCTGGGTGTCTAGGCAGACATGCTGGGAGGGTCAGCAAGTGCTAGTTCCCAGGAGTTCTGGCTCTAACCTACAGGGAAACTGATGCCAGGCAAGGCAGGGACAGTTTAACTGAAGACCATCGCCAGATAATGGGAGAACAAATAAATGAAAAAGAAGCACAGGGATCCCAGGGCCAGGTGGCACCTTCCCTTTCAGAGAACACAGACCACTGGAGGCTGGGGCAGCAGCGAACAGCACCAAGAGCAGCAGGTCCAGGCCACAGCCACTGTGAAACCAGGGCCTCCAAGAGCTGGGCTGGGCTAAGAGTTGCATGTTGCCTTTTAATCCAGAAACGAGAGGAGGGCAGCCACACCAGCTCATTCAGACCCAACAGTGAAGGAACTGTTCCTGAGTGGTCTCGATGCTCGAGCACTGTGTGAGCTGTAGCTCCGCCCACAGCAGTCCACACTGGCCATCACGCTCAGACTCTCTGTGGGCCCATCTCTGGGGAGTCCCTCAAATCCTGCTGTTGGCCGAGTTAGGAGGCTGCTACCAGGTCTGCCTGCCTGGGCCTGACTGTGGCAGGGGCTTTTTCTGGATGTGTCTCAGGAAGGGGCTCTGCAGAAACCTCTGGGAGCTCTATTTGTTCCTGAGTGATTGCATTCAGCTCCTCTAGGATGGCATCTTCATCTTCCTGCACGAAGCTTCCAGCTAGCAGCCCATCTATTTGCCTCTGGTACTCCACAGCCTCCTGTGACTCAGCTAGGATCCTCTCCACCTCCTCAATGGACACCACCTCATGCATCTTGTTTAGACATTCATTCCCGACCTGCAGTCCCTCCATCACCTTCGTCTCAATGTGAGTGAACTCAATGCTCTGAGCTCCTGGTACAGCTCTTCTTGAGCAGCAGCCTGGCCCATTCCTTCCTGCTGTCCCACAGCAGCTGCCTTGCCTGTGCCCGCTCATGCTCCAGCTGCTGTGTGACCCTCTTCTGGTACTGCCTCAGCTTTGCCTCAGCTTGCCCTGCTGCTGCTTCAGTTGCAGGATGGCCTTGTCTTGCTCCGTGACCTGGCTCTGCTTCTTACGGACGAACAGGTTGCCCATGGCAGACCTGCCACCAGCAGCCCCAAAATAAATATTTTGATTTAGCCTTTGCACAATGTACACCTGTATCAAAATAGTATCCAGGAGGTATATTATAAATGTATACAATTTCTACATGTCAACTAAAACTTAAGTTTAAATATGTGCTGACAAACACATATAGCTATAGCTCCCACTTGCTAAGTGTGTCACTTTGGGCAAGTTGTTTACCATGCCATGCTCATTTTGTCACCTCTACAGCCTCCCCTCAGAGAGTGGTGGGCGGTCATGGTTAAACGCCTGAATGATGCCAAGCACCTTAGCTGAGGAGCGCTGTTTGGCACTCACGTCTGTGCTCTTAGGCCCAGTCATGGGGCCCTGTGGCCACAGCTGAGTGCCCAGAGCAGGATGTGGCTGTGGAACCTAACAGCTCTGAGCCTTGACTTCCCTTCTCTTAAAATCGGATCAGTGCTACACCCAGCTCTTGGGCTGCTGAGGGAAGAGTGTGGCAGAGGGGCCAGGCCAAGCCAGTGCTGGGTGCTCTGGCTTTGTCAACGGTGTGTATTCACCGGAGGCTACACGGTGGGTCAGGAGTATGTCCCTGCTTCCCAGCACTGCATGCTCCTTGCTGCTTAAGCAACAGGTACGGGGACTTCATAGGGGTAGACCTAGGGTACTAGAGAGAACAGGACCTGTGAAACTGTGCCACTAGGCTTGGAAGAAAGACAACTATGCCATTCCTGTCTTATGGTTGCCATTTTCAGTTTCTTCTAGTGATACCACAAGAGCAGGTCCATGTAAGCATGACCCCGGGTAGGTTCTGTGTGTAAAGCCGCTCAAAATCTCTTTATTTCAGCAAAATTGGGAGGGGAGATCCTATTGTTTGTAGAAAACTCCTGCACGTGGACAGTAGGTACAGTTTTTATTCCAAGCCCAGAAGACTGTTTCCAGTCAGGGAGGATGAGCCACTGTAAAAGTGGGGGTACCAGCTCCACCACCTCCCTCTTGAAGAAGGACCTTAGAGCCAGGCGTGGGGACCACACCTGTAATCTCAGCACTTGGGAGGCTGATGCAATTCAAGGCTAGCTCATCCTGAATAATGAGTTCAAGACCAGCCTGAATGACAGAATGAGACTGTCTCAAAGACAACAAACAAATGAACAGAAGAAAAAAACACTAAACAAAAAAGGGGGCCCTTGGAGCTGAGTAGACCTGCACGTGAATGTTGTTCCTGCTGATGCCTTCTTACCTTCCTGTGTAACACCGGGCTAATGATTTCTTTCTCCTAAACCCCAATACCCTTGTTTGCAACAGGAAGATAAAGGAAACTTCCCTGTATGTGGTCCTGGGAATTAAAACAGAACCAGCTTTTGAAATATGTAAGTGGGATACTCGAGAGAGTGAACAGTGGCACTATGAGTGCCAGGGGCACAAGCAGGACCATGACCAGTCCTGAAGACCAGCACACCCAGCCTCCGTAACCTTTAGAACATATGACTGGGTTCAGTGGGCCCATCCCTTGATTTTCTACCGTAAATCTGCACTTTAGGGTAATAGAAGCTGGCTGTGCCTCTCAGAGCCTTTCCCTGGAGGATACAGGAAGCAATCTATGTGTTTATCCGCTTCGTATGATGAATGGCAAGAAGTGCGTATATGTGCAAAAGTGTCCAAATGGGATTTGGACCCAGATTCATGCTCCTTTCGCATATGTATACCCAAGCATCACAGAGGGTCCAATATACCCACACAGTTCCAGGATTTGTGGGGTTTTTGTTGTTGTTATTGTCTGTTTTTTAATTTAGTAGATATTTATTCCTTTACTCAAACCTCTACAGTCAAAAAATGTATGGGCCCTTTGCTCATTTTGATAAAAGTTTAGGTCTCAAAGGTTTTCTCTGTTAACAAATGCTTTCTGACCATCAACTGACCCTCTTGAAGTCCCTAGAGAAAGGAAAATCAGTGCTGGGAAAGTACCACTTACATTTGCAGCTAGATCTTTTTTCTTTTTATATTTGGTACAGGGTTTCACTACACAGCTTGGACTCAGTAGTGATCCTCCTGTTTTGAGCCTCCCCAGTGCTGGGATTAGTGCGTCACCACGCCATCTTGGTGGCCAGCCTGTGCTTGCCTAAGTAGGTGCTTAGACAGTTATCTCACTGCCCAACCCTTTATTTTTTAAGTCAGCAAACCCAGAATTTGGTACAACAGTCTGAACCGGGATGAGAACATGAAAAGATTAAAAACCATGAACTTGCAGTGACATCAGCTGACCTCAGGGCCAATACTTTCCCCCTATGTAGCTATAAGGTTCAAAGTATTCTCAGGTATTTACTGAATGGTCACTTTACGAGTTTCCCACACTAGCATTTATTACATTTACAAACATTAAATTTACCCTATATTCATTCAATATCCATGAACTCTAAAACACAGTCTAAACATCACTGCTGACTACTGTGCATCAAGTACAATTTCATGGAGTCAGACCAGGAGTTTGGACACTTTCAGAAGAATCAGTTATGCAAATGGGAATTCGGAATTTGAAAGAAGCTCTAACCTGTTCTATGTATAATCCTAACACAAGGTTATCTGATTTTAAGTTTGTATTTGCTAAACTTCAAAAAGCCCAGCCACTTCAAACCAGCAGAGTATTGCAGTACCCCAATAAAGCTGTAGGTTTCATTACATGGACCACACAGATTTACAGGGCTAGTTTTAGCATTTCTCTTTTAAAGATTTTATTTTACACCTATTATACTACATAGCATGTTTCAAACACTGACATATAACCCCCTAGTAAGATAAAGCCAAGACAAAAAAGCTTATCTTACTAGAAACAAAGATACACCATTACTTATAGTCTTCAAACATTATCGCACTTTTAACTTCCATTTGACAAAACATTCATAAATCAGTAGACTACTTAACAAATAACACCTTTAAGCATATGAACTGTCCTGAATTGTTTGTTGGGTTATGAATTTTACAAACATCACTAACGTTATTAGCGGTAACGGTGGAGCTGGAGAGTATTGCGCCTTGTCCAAGCTGCACGGCGAGAACCACCACTAGTGTGGTGGCACTTGGTGGCCCTTTCTTGCGGCCTGCAGATGTCTGCCCACACATCTCCCTGTGCTCATGGACTGGTTTGGTGATCCAATGGGTGTCAGGATTTCTTCTAATGCTTTGTGAAATGGAGCAATAAGGATAACCTCAAAGAATTTGTATGTGGAATCTTCACCAACCCAGTAGGAATTTAGAACTCTCAGAGCCCCACGGTGGCATCTAGCTCACTCCCAGCAACAGACTGAAGGCTTCATGCAAACTTCAGCTGGTTAACATCATGATGGACAGGCTTGCCGTAAGTTGCTCTCTTAGGAACTGGACGTTTGCGGCCACCGCGGCGCACACGAATCCTGTATATGTCATACTCTTGCTTGGCCTTGCATCCAAGCCTGCGAGCTTTGTCCGGCTGGCTGAGTGGGGCAAGGAGCCGTGTGGAGTGCTGAGAGCTGGCGGTGCTGCCAGCAGCGGACCTGCAGCAGAAAGCGCCATCACGTTGGACTGCTACTTCCTCCACAGCTCCTGGATGTGCTTGTACACATCCATCTTGGCTTACCTGACAGCTGCCGCCAGATGAAAAGCAAGAAGCCTTTCTCCTACAATCCCTTCTGGGCTCATCCACTCCAGGATTTGTTTAAAAAAAAAAAAAAAGTTTTCTTTCAATTTTTCTAGTAGAAGTAGCTCAGCTCAATATAGTGGCGCGTGAAACACCATATTTGCCAGCTTTGGAGGAGGTCAAAAGTGAATCATCAGATTACTCATGCATTGATAATGGGCATGATCCATTGTGGTAAAATAACAGGCTTTCATAGCAGAAGAGTGGTGTGGGTGGATGGTCACAATGATGATGTGGCTTTGATATTGACCGAAGTTCCTGTCACAGTGACATGGACCAAGAATTGACTGATACAGACACAGAAACCGCAGCCCTCTTTGATTTAGATGAAGAAAACAGCAGTGTGAGTACATTTTTGACTAGTCAAAATGCTGTGAAGTGGCCATGCAACCAAATGGTACCATCCACAGTTTGAGCCAGGTCCAAAAACATAAGGAAGATCGTGGTGGGAGTGAAAGGTGTTGGACAGAATGCCAACACTGCCACTCAAGGCTGGAACTATATTAGACAAAATGCTACAAGATGCTGTGAAATACACAGAGGCTGAATGAAATGCAAGTGAAAATTTTTGTATGCACCAGTAGCCATATTCAAACTATATTTATTATGATGCCTACCAAGCTGAACTGAAAGCATTCATGGGTCTGCTGTACTTAACCAACCCACATTTCTTACGGTGAACGAAGGAAGGTAAAAGACTAATGGGGGGGGGGGGCTGGAGGTTTAGCTCCATGGCATGAATGCTTGGCTCACAAGTGTGTTTGATTCCTAGTACCACCGGGGGGAAAAAAAAAGACCTATGGAAAAGTTCTGGGTCCAAATACGGCATAAAGATTTATACCCTTGTATATGCAAAGACTTAGTATGCTTTCACTGTAGATGTTTGTCCTAGAACTCAGCCGCCAGATCCATATTCATGATGCTATGAGCAGACTTGTTGCTCCTATTTCCCAAACTAGTTAGAATGTGACATTGGATAGTTGGTTTATGGGTTTTCAATTGATGTCACATTTGCTATGGAGCACAAGTTGGCCAGCACAGGAACTGTATATGCAGGAACAATGCAGGAATTCCCAATGAAATGTTGCAAGTTCAGAACACAAAATTGTATAGTACAATCTTTGGGTTTCAGAGAGATGTAACATTAGCCTTGTATATGGCAACAAACAAACTGAAAGGGAAACCTCAACAAGAGGGAAGCCTGAGATGAAAACTTTCAACAACAAAACCAAAGGTGGAGTAGATGTTTTTGATGAGTCATGCAGCAACTATGATGTCAGTTGAAACACAAAGCGTTGGACAATGGTTTTGTTTTACTTGATCCTAAACATGTGTGGCATAAACAGTGGAACAGTTTACAAAGAAAATAAGTGCAAAACATCACAGAGAAATTTTCTTAGATGAGTAGGCCTGGAGTTCATAAGACATTATTTACAACAGAGAAAAACCAACAAGCCCTAGCCCCAACTGTCCTTTCTCATGCAAAGTCCGGAAGTGGCAAGGCAGGAGTTCGACCTCAATCTCTTCCTGAAGTCATCTGATCAGGGATTTGAAAGCTACTGGGGAAGTCATTTCGAAGACTACCTTAAGCGCTTGTGCACCCATTAGGACAGGGGCAGTGGGTGGAGTCCCATGGTCTCTCTTTCACCTTGTTCCCTCTACCCCACATGGCCATGGTCACACCCTGCCCTGCTGTCCGCCCCCCCCGCCCCCAAGCCCCACTGCTGGATGCAGACCCTGGAGGAAGAAGGTAGAAGCTGGACTCAAGGACACAGCCCTGGCTCTGTCTCCTGCCTACTCTTCCCTCTGTCAGAGGTCAGTGTTCCTTTTCATTTGCTAGCTCCCTCGTCCAGCTGGTTTGGGCACTGGCTGGCTCCCACCCTAGCCCTTAGCTCCCAGGATCTAATTTCTTGATCATTCTCACATACTACAAAGCAATAAAGAGAAGACTTGTTCTAGGGCACTCTCTGTGTTTGGGGCAGCATGCTTCTTTCTTGTGGGCCTGTCCAGTGTACCTTAGGGTGCTTTGAAGCATCTGTGGCCTCTCTCCACTACACATTAGTGGCACTCCCACCCCACCAGATTACAATTATCCAAATTATCCCCAATTGAGTCACTGGGTTCTTGGTCATACAAAGAATGTGGAACTCAATGATGGCCCCAGCAGTCTCCAACATCTCCCAGCCAGAGTATAAACAGCTTTGTTCCTGTTTTGCTCATTTCTCTAACCAAGGTCAGCCCTTGGAATGCCCTCAGTGTTGCAAAACCAGGACCTGTACAGAATTCAGTAAAAATAAGGCTTTCCCTCAGAGGGGTAGGTAAGACGGCTGCTATGTATTCCTCTAAAAGGGAAGAAGCAAGTTACCAGGGCTAGGCCCAGGAGGAGACCCTGCATGTGGCCACTGATGAGGGCCCCAGGATAGGGGAGGTGGACAAGGAGGCTGGGGCACCAGCTGGAGTCCCCGGTTCTAGGTCAGCTTCGCCATACTTAGCTGTCACAGTGATTAAGGACCAAGCATCTAACTCCAAAATAGCTTGCCCTGGTTCCCACATGTCAGCCCCGATCTCTCATTTGCAAAATGAAGAGCTCAAATTAGGAAAATCTGAGGTTCTATCATGGATCTAGACCAGCCAGTAGACCACTAGTGTTTGGGGTAGATCTAGGATTGAATATATTTATCTAAAACAGAAAGTGTTTTTTTTTTTTTATTCTGAGATTATGACCTTTCTATCTTTTGGTTTATACTTAACAAAATTATTGTCTGCACTTAACAATACTGGCAACCTCATGTCAGTCATTAAAAAAATTACTTTAGATGTTTTGCATACAATTGCACAGTCTGGAATCACTAACTAGAATCCTGGCCACCCTGGGAATAGCCGGGTGGACAGGCAACATTCCCATGCAGATGCCTGACGGGTAACCAAGGTGACACCTGCAGGACCCTTTCAGTACAGGCAGGATTTCTCTGACACTCTGGATGCCAGCATTAAGTATCTTACCTTCCACTGATGTCCTTATCATACCCCAGAAACTGACAAGAGAAATTCATCACGCATTTTGGCCGCAATGAAGCAATGACTACAAACTGCATTTCGGACAAGCAGCTAAGTAACACTTCTCTATGAGAGTCAGTCTTTAAAATTTTAAAAACTTCTTTTGCACTGTTAGGGCACGCTTAGAGAAAAGCAGGTTTGTAGGCACATTATGATCAATTCCTAGCGGGTGACTATGCTTGTGTGACTGGCCCACGTAGCCAGCCTTGACTGTCTAGGCCCAGATACTCCCCCTTAACGATGTGTGTGAGCAAAGTGGTTGTGTCACCTTGTGTTTTAAAAATATGCAATGATTCCACCTTGCTTCAAGGGCTTCAAGGCCATCGTGTTTGGGGGGGAGACTGGCCCCATCAAGGACAGTTTCAACTCTACCTACTTTTCTCAGACCCCCGCCCTCCCAGACTGTTCCTGTCCAAACCCACCTGATGATAGACATAATTCTTATAGCCCATGAAAGCAATTATGTAATAACCTGCTATCAGCTTTGTACTTCCCACTCACAAATCCTATTTAGACTGAACTCAAAGCCAACTCTGGGCCAGTGATTTCAATCTCTGGGTTTCCCAGTCCACTAGTGCAAAGTTGCCTTCTAACTGCTCAGTGCAGTCTTCCATTTGGAGTGATGCTGTTTTCTTCCACTGTAGTATGCTTGCGGTTTGTGTACAGAACCTGTTGCTAATTAGGTGTGGAGCTCTGCTGCCTTTTGAATCTGGCAAAATACACTGAACAAAGGTGCGCTAGACACTCACTAGGCTGGACTGTGGGGTTATGCTCGCTGCCTTCAGCGGGCTGCTTTACAGTTAGAAGGGAACTGAGGAAAGGCTTGGGGTGGACTCGATCGCAGTGTGGAGAAAGGAGAGGGCACCTCGACAGGGGCAAGCGTTAGGGGACAACGTGACAGATGAATGGGACCAAACTGAATGCCTGATTCTTGGCACCCTGTAAGCGCTCTGTATTAGAAGAATTAATTAATACACGTTAATGTCAGTTAAAGTGTTAATTAAAATGATTACTGAACAGCCAGATTTCCTTGGATTTAAAGCTATTTGGGAAAACTCCGTTTAAGCAAGTTTTAAGCGCATTGTGGGATGTTTTTTGCTCTTTAATTCACTGGCTGTAGTACTTACCTTTCAGCACAAGAGGGGGCTGCTGCCTAGTTTATTTAACTAAAATAGCTATTTCCCCTAGGTTTGCCCCATTTTTTCTTAAACTTTAGTAAACTGTATTGTGTTGTTTCACTATTATCTTAAAAAAAAAACCATCAAAAATGTCCTGTCATAATTCAATATTTTTACCCACAGTATGTTATTTTCTAAAATAAATTTTTCCTAAATTACATGATTAGTAGGAAAAAAAGTAAACACCAATATTCAAAATGTTTTTATAACCCCTTAGGCCAGGCTGGAGGTTTCTGCTGAGCTATCTCCCTGGCCCCAGGCTGGAGGTTTCTTAGAACCTTAAGCAAGCCCAGAGTTTCCCAGTAATAGAAGCTGCGTTTATCAAAGTACCTCAGGGTATCATGAGTGTTTCAGAGACAAATGCCATTTCTTTCTTTTTTTTTTTTTTAAT
>NW_004524641.1:5575069-5608793 GCF_000260255.1 Octodon degus | reverse complement strand
GTTTGGTTCTAGCTGTGTGCTCCACTTCTTTCTGCTGCAGGTGTTAGAGTTGAACCCTTTGTGTGTCTCTGGCGAGATGTTCTGCTCCTGAATCAGCTGGGTAGGTCTTGCCTCTGGCCTCTTTGCAGGGAGATCTGCTGAAGAGTTCCGTGCTGGGCCTGCATGCAGCCTGGGTCAAATGAGGATCCCCGGGCCCGGGTCGTCTCATTCACTTGCAAGGCCTGTGCTCTGGGTCTATTCAGGATCCCGCAGCCCTGGGTTGTCTCACTCACTCTCCGGGCCTGCGCTCTGGGTCTGTTCAGGATCCCACCAGCCCTGGGTCGTCTCACTCACTCGCTGGGCCTGCGCTCTGGGTCTGTTCAGGATCCCGCGGCCTGGGTTGTCTCACTCCGACAAATGCCATTTCTAAGACCCAGCTTTTCACTGAAGGTTAAAGTCTTGCTGAGATGTTGGCTAAGCTCAGCCTTCAGATTTAGAATGTACAATTTCATCTGCTGCAGAGAACAGACAATGGAGTGGCCCAAATTCAGGTAAGCCTTGAGTCAAAGCCATCTGATATTACATGTAGTAATTAGAAGTCGGAGGGTGGGCACCAAATAATTATATGGGGTTTTTATTTTTCACTTTTTAAAAAATTGATACAGGGTCTCACTACAGAGCTCAGACGTGTACTGATCCTCCTATTTCAGCCTCCCCAGCACTGGGATTACAGGTGTGCACCAACATGCACAGTTTCAGGGCCAGCATGTTTTGCCCAGGATTCCAGGGCCAGCACACACTGGGGATCATACTTGGGTCCTTGAGCTTGCCAGGCAGGCACTTAGACCGCTGAGCTATCTCTCCAGCCCAATTATATGGTTTTGAAGGGTTTCTCACTTTACCAACAGGTGTCTTACAGGCCCTTCTCCACAGCAGGCTCCCTAGTACTGTACCTTAAAACAAAAACCTGGGGCTGAGGTGTGTGTCTCCCCAGCAGAGCAATTGCCTAGCGTGGGAGGAGCCCTGGGTTCCCTCCCCAGCACAGCAAGAAAACAGAACAAGCAAGTAAGCAAACAACAAACAAACACATCTTGAATTACCAAAGTCAAATCCGCATGCTAGTCTTCAAAGATACTATATCTATCCAGTGAAGAGTATACTGTTATCTTCCAGGTGAAATGGGAACTAGAAGTGTCCTTCAGGCAATACTGTAAGAAATTAAACGTCAGGAAGGAGGGCCAGTGAGAGAGCTCAGCAGACTAAGCACCTGCTTAGGCAAGCTCAAGGGCTGGGGTTTGATCCCTGCTACCACATGCCGTGCCAGCCCCATCCCTGGGTACACTGAGCCGGCCACCAAGTCCAGGCATGGTGGTGCATGCCAGTAATCCCCGCATTGGGGAGGCTGAAAACAGGAGGATCACGGAGAGTCTGAGTCTGAGCACTGTAATGAGACCCTGCACAAAGTACACACACACACACACACACACACACACACACAAAGTCAGGAAGGAGAAACTATAGCATGAGGACAGAGAGCTCAAGAACTCCAGGATCAAAAAAGAGGTGACAGGGAAGCTTAAAAGCACAGAGAGCGGAAAGGCAATGTAGAGAAAGGCCCAAAACAGTGGCCAACACCAGTCCCAGCTCCCTAGGAGTGGAACTGACTCCAAAAGCCCAGAGAGGGTCTAATGAGCTATGGACCAGCAGCCCTGGCCACAGGAGAGGCCACAGGAAAGGCCACAGTTATTGTGAGCTACAGGTCCAGAGTAGAGAGCTAATCCAAAAGTGACCTCTGCTTGGTCGGCCAGCTTTGCAGAAGAAATCTTCAAGTGCAGCAACCAGGTGCATTCTTTTTATTTATTTATTTTTGTGGTGCTGGGGATTGAACTCAGGACTTTGCACCTGCCAGGTGAGTGCTTATCCTAATGAGCTTTCCCCCCACCAGGTGCATTCTTGAGAGGGGGGGTGTTGTTTGGGACTGAGCTGCTCTGCCAATCAGAAGTCACAGAACAACTTCAGAACCTCTGGGAATGTGGCACCTTGGGGACTGGGCGGGAGGCAGCTGTGGGAAGAGGCGGTTAATTGCAGACCTGCTGAGAAGTCTAAGCAGGGAGTGTGGGGGAATGGAAGGCTAGTGGTCAGCAACACCCGCTGTGGTGAAGGGCAGGACCTGTCCTACATGGTCTGCGAAGTAGTTTGGGTCTGAATGCAGGGATCGCTCAGTTCCCCGAGTGGCTCCTCTCGGGCACAGAATCCCCCTGCACATTCAGAGCTGTGTCTGTGCCTGGACATTTGCTTTGTCCCCAGGTGCATACACGGGGGTGTGTTGGAGCAAGCGGGGCACCTGACCAACCCACGTGGCCTAAAAGAGAGCGGGGAAGCAGTGGAAACAAGCAACGCCTCCGGGTTGAACGCAGCCCCAAGGTGGGTACATCACTGACCAACCTCCCTCAGAAAAGGAACTTGCTGGGTTTTGCTTGTTTCTGTTGATTGGTTGCTAAATCTTAATGCATTTGTCACATGGAAGCAGAGAGTGGTGCACAATGCAGACTCAGATGTCTTGGGTTCAAATCCAAGCTCTGCCCCTTCTAGCTGTGATTTTGGCAGGCTTTTTGTCTTTTCAGTGTCCCAGTTTCTTCATCATAACATCATGATGACGACAATAAAAAGAGATGATTTTCATCCGAGACACGGTCTCACTATGTTGATGAAAATATTCTCAGATTGTGTAGTGGGGGTGTTTGTTTACCTGGTAAATATACTGAAAACCACTGAATGGTATACTATTCAGTTGTGAGTTTTATGGGATGTGAATTATATGACAATCAAAATATATGCAGAAAAATTCAATTCAATAAGTACTTGTGGACAAATAAGTGCTTCCCCCCCTCCGGTTCCATGGGGGACAGAGAAATTTAGGGTACAATCCACATTCTGGAGGGTATTGTTTAGGGAGCATCTGCAGAGAAGAGTGTCACCCCCCCACACACACACACACTGGAGTGTTGACACAAACACTGATCGTTGCCAAACTCAAAAGCATTAAGTAGCTCAGAGTCCCACGGGGAGCATGGGGAGCAGGAGCCAGCCGGCTGCTTCCACTAAACTGCCTTCTTGTGGTAGGCACAGTCTTGTTGAAGACAGAGAATTTAGATTCACAAGGTGCCTGGCATGTAGACATCTCAGGAGACCATCCGGTGCAGGGTGGGTGGCAAGGACAAGCTAAAGGGTACCATAGCAGCACATGCTCAGAACCTCCAGGACTTCGGGAGGCTGCGGATTAAAAATTTCAGTTCACCCTGGGTAACTTCAGGATGAGCAAGACCTTGTCTCAAAATTTTGAAGAAATATATTACTTTAATTTAAAAAAAAATTTTTTTTGAGACAGGGTCTTACCATGTAGCCCAGGCTGACCTTGAATTCACAGTGATCATCCTGTCTCACCTTCCTGAGTGTTGAGATTACAGGTGTGCACCACCATACCCAGCTAAAATTAAAACTTTAAAAAGAACTGGGGACCTAGGTCAGTGCAAAGGCCCTGGGTGCAGTTCCTAATGGAAAAGAAAAAGGCAGGCTCTGCACAGCCAGTGGCTGGAAAGGTTTTCTGGATGTAGACACCTTGGGTCAGAGGTGATGCACTTAGAAATGTGTAGGAAGCGCTCACAGCTGCTATGCTGAGAATTATGTGTGTCCTTGGCTTGAGAAGCCTGCTCCACTTTTCAAGCTAATGTAATGGCCATCACATTAATGGTAGGGGATGTATGAGTTTCAACTTCATATGAAAATCTATAGCAACACAGCTGAGGCCATCTGCATTCTCTGTGACCAATTCTAGGACAGTAAGATGTGAGACAACGAGAGGAACTTAAGGACAATTTAGGCTGCCTGGCCTTTCATTCACTTACCTCTTCATTCAACGCATTACTGTTAGCACATCCCTGACTAGGACCTGAAAATATAAAGAAGGTGTAGGCTTTACCCTTTGGGAAGATTCTGAGCTAAGAGCTTGTCTTATTTTTCTCTCCGTTTGAGACAATACCCAACACCCAGAATTAAGAGGAGGGAAGGTTTATTTAACTCACAGTTTGTAGATGTTCCAGTCCTGGCTCCAAGGCAGGGCAGCCTGGCAGAGAACTAGCTCATGGTGGGCCAAAGGTAGCAAAGCAAGCAAGGGGGACAAGGGAACCTCTTTTTGTTCCTTATGTTGTTGCCATGCAGCGTGGATTAGGATGATGCCTAACCCATCAGTGGATTGCCTTAGTAATCATCCTCGTCTTTTTTTGTTTTTTTAAACCATTTGTTAGCATTTGAATGAGCCGCCTGTCCAGTAGCTTCAAGCTACCAGGACACAGGCCCCCCCAACACCCTTAATCTTCTCCTCAGCTCTTCTGCTGAAGACTTTGGCTTTCATGATGACAGGCTGCTTTGGGAGCTTTCCCTTCCCAAGAACTTTGTAGTAGCCCAATCGCACTACATCAATGATGGGAGCTACTCTAGTCTTGTTTTTGGCAGCTTTTACTCGTGTCTGCTCACTGACCAATGTCCACAATTTATCAAGGTTGACAGTTGGGCAGAAGCTCTGGTTTCTCTTTAAGTGGTAATGCCTCATATCAGCCTTCCCAAAGTAACCTGGGTGATATTTGTCGAAGTTGATCCTGTGATGATGCATGCCACCAGCATTACCCCGGCCTCCGGGGTGCTTCCGGTGCTTGCCGATGCGGCCATGGCCGTGGCTCACATGGCCCCGAAGCTTCCGGGTCTTCCTTAGTCTGGAGGGCATGTCAGCGGCCGAGACAAAAGGGCCATCCTCTGTCTTTAATCCCCTTTAATTCTAGCATTGTGCCGTGAATCAGTCCCACACTGTAGATCAGCCACCTCTAAAAAAGCCCCACCTATGACTGCATGCGGCTTTGGGGGATGTTGAGGCACAGCCAGAACAGAGCTCTAATCAGATAAGAAAATACTACCGGGTGATAATTGGCATACAGCAAAGGGCTACCTAAATGAGAACAGAAACAGCAGGTCAAAAGCATTATTACTTTGAGATTCAAAAAACAGAGATTGGCCAACAGGTTTATTTTCCTGGCTAAGCAGGAATACTCTTTTAATTTTAATGTTTTTATTTTAGAGAGAATAAGAAAATAATAGATAAAATATTAGAAATGATATAGGATTTCAGAAAAAGATGATAGGAATTCAACATTGGTTGTTATGTTGCACATTGTTGTGATCAAAGAAAAACCTCTTACCTTAGACTCATAGTTCAGGGCTTTAGAGCTGACAGAAGCAGCAGGATTCAGGGGCCAGAAAGGGCAGGAGAGAGGCCGGGCCTCCCGAGCTCCTTCTGGTCCCTCTTGGTGTAGGCCTCTGGTAGTAAATGAGCCATAGTTTTAAAATGTTTTGTTTTTAATTAGGGCACACGTGTGGGACATGATTCCGTTCATGGGGCACAGTGGGCACATGCGTGCAACACCTCTTAGTTCATTTTGCTCTTCCCCTCCTCTCCTCTCCGGCCCCCTCCCTCCATCTCTTGGTCTCCTGCTTTTCTGCAACAGTCCTGAAATCTTCCTTATTCCATCTGTCTTTTATTTTGCTCTTTATATCATGCATTCCTCATGCAAGAGTAACCATGGGCGATTGAGCTTGTGTGTCTGATTTCCCAGAACACCTTGGTCTCAAGGAGCAGCCATTTTCCTACAGGTGGGTAAAGTTTACCCTTCTTTATGGCAGAGTGGTGTCCATCATGTGTAAGTACTACATTTTCTTTATCCATTCATCTGTTTTATTGAATTGACACAACATTCCTGCTCCACTTTTCAAGCTAAATTCCTGAGAAAAAAAATACCTGCCAAAAAAAGCCAGACTTCCTTCAGGATGTATGTAGCGATGGATGATATCTCTGCTGAGAGGAACTTAGTTTCTGTGTCAGTGCCCCATTCTGACCCAATCCACACCCACTAACTCTTTTTCAAGGATAAGAACGAAGGTTTTTGTTATTTTTAAAAGTTTTTTGAGATAGGGTTTCATTCTAATTCAAGCTGGCCTCAAACTCACGGTGACCTTCCTCCCTCAGCTTCCCACATGCTAGGATTACAAGCATGTGCCACCATGTCCAGCGCATTTTATAATTTAAAAAAGAAAAACAAATGCTAATGTGACAAGCTATAGATAGAGCTAACCGTTGCCACCATTTTTAAGCGCCTGGCTCTGTGGTCTGTATGTTCACAAGATGAGCAGTCAGCACCACCGTCCACCTCAGAACGTTGAAACCTTGCACCTATCAACACCTTCCTCTCACCCCCGGCACCTTCTAGCTTCCTGTTTCTATGAACCGGACTCCTCCAGGTAGCTCACAGGAGCGGAATCAAACCGTATCCGTAAGCTTTCATATTAGCTTATTTTACTTAGCAGGATGTTTTAAAGATTGATCCATGTCAAACTCTCAGTCGTTTACAAGGCTGATATCCCATTATGTGCAGATACATTTCCTCCATCTCCCGTGCGCACGGTTCTTGGTGCGCGATGCACATTGGCATACAAGTATCTGTTCAGGTTTCAGTTCTGTTGGACATAAACCTGGACGTGCAGCGCTGGGTTACTCCGTGAGTACTTTCTTGAGAAACTGCTAGAGTATTTGGCATGGAAGCTGCACCATTTTACATTCCCACTAGCAGGCCCGGGGTTCCGGTTGCTCCACATCCTCTCCAGTTGGGTCCCCTCCTCCACCTTTTAATCCTTTCCTTCCCAGCTCTGATTTTTAAGCTGTGAGGGAAGGGTGATTTGACTCACAGAAAAGTGGAAGATAGTAGAGTTCTGAGCGCGCTCCACCCAGCATCCCCTACTGCTGGCACAGACACGGTCCATTTGTAGAAACAAAGGACGTGGCTTCCTGGGCCTGAGATGTGGCTCAGCGGTAGCGCTCTTGCCGGCACGCTGGAGGTCCTCGGGCCCACCACTGCCACCACCACAACAAAAATATTGGTTCCATCCCAGCAGCTACAGGGTAGACCCACGTCCGAGGTGCAGTGTCACTACATTTCCCTCAGGGCCTGTCTCATCGCTTTCCTCGTCCCTGGGACACAATGTCTGGCTCGCACACCTAAAAGGGAGAGGTTGGGGCTGGGGAGATAGCTCAGTAGGATAAGTGCTTGCCTGGCAAGCGCAAGGGCCCGAGTTCAATCCCCAGTTCCGCAAATAAATAAATAAATAAATAAAATAAAAGGGAGAGGTTTATTTTTGTTCACGGTTTCAGCCCATGGACTGCAGCTGCCTGCTCCAAAGCGGAAGCAGGACAGCAGAGGGCACTGCAGAGGCAAAGGCCTCCTGTGTGGGTGGCGAAGGGGTAGAAGGGTAGGCAGGAGCTGGGAGGGAGGGTCGCCCCCAGGGAGCCCCACCGCGATCGAAGCCCCTCTTCTTGAGGCCCTCATGTGAGCACAGGGCAGCTGGGGCTTGGTGTCCTGCGGACCCGGCCACCCTGGCCAGAGTCCCGGCTCAGGCCGCAAGTTGGTGATCGGGTAGGGGCTCGGCTGGGGCGGGCTCCTCTTAGCTCTAGGAGCACATGTGAAAATCAGCAGGTGCTGGTGGCCTCAGGCTGGGTG
This sequence comes from Octodon degus, assembly GCF_000260255.1. NCBI lineage: Eukaryota > Metazoa > Chordata > Mammalia > Rodentia > Octodontidae > Octodon > Octodon degus. Next base: position 5,601,216 of record NW_004524641.1, on the reverse strand, counting down.
GGGGACTGGAGCTCGCAGGCTTAGTTTTTTCCCACCCTGGGAATGTGGCAGCACCCACCATGGGGGCTGAGGCTAAGCTGCCTGGTTCTGGTTCTGCCCAGGTGGAAATGTTGTAAGCAGCTAAATTAGACTGAAATGTTATAGGCAGTCAGAGAGAAGACAGCACGGAGGACAAGATACCTTGCGATTGTAAGAGAGATGGATGCTCCTGCTGTGGGCCAGACCTAAAGACCAAAGATCAAACAAATACTGACCTCCCTAAAGATAAGCATCCGGCATTGATCATCACCTTGAGGAAGCCAGGGAGAGTCACTAATCCAACTACCACCAGCTACCTGATAAACTCCTGTTCTGTGTTCATGCCTGTTTGCTACATGACTCACTTCCCCATTTGGTCCTGGATTTAATCAATTTTACCTGAGCAACGGTGTTTGTAACCTTATTGGTTGATCATAGATTTGTCCCACCTCATGCGAGTTCCCATACTATCTTAGACCCACCTCACCATATAGTTTTACTCTATAAAAGTCCTTAGGAGTGGCAGGTTTCCGTGGGGCAACTGCCTCAGGTCCCCCTTCTCACCCTCTCCCAGACAGAAGCTTTCATTCCCCAATAAATATATTCTGCTGTTAACCTCCGTTTGTTCCTAAAATCCATTCTTCAGTTTTAGGGAATACAAACTCATCCCAGTTATCTTCCAGGTTGGGAGTTTCATTTCCCTCTATCAGGAGCAGGGGTGGGTTGTGCATGTTGGGAGACTGTGGTGAGCCCAGCGCCCTCTGCCCCTGCCCCCTTCTGGGCTCTGGAAAGAATATGTCTGCCCACAGCCTCCTCAGGATCCCTTGCTGCTTCCTGGTTAGTCGTTTGGTTTTACTTTTGCACTGGTGGCATTGAACCGATGGCCTTCACATTGAGCTACATCTATAACCTTTTTTGTTAAATTTTTTTTCATTTTGTGACAGGGTCTAACTATATCACTAAAGTCACCCAGGCTGGGCTCAAACTTTTGATCCTCCTGCTTCAGCCTTTTAGAGTGCTGAGATTGCAGGTGTGCAGCCAGCTGCAGATGTAATTAAGCTCAAGACTTTGTGATGAGATCATCCTGGATGGAGAGATGACCCTAGAGTGACAAGCATCCCTAGAGTGACAAGGGTCCTTATAGAAACAGAAAAGGAGGAAGCAAAGAGACATGGGGACCAAGGCCGTGAGGATGGGGCAGAGACGGGCTATGCTGCCCAAGCTGAGCAATGGCAAAGGTGTTAGAAACAAGGCCACAGAAGAGCGTCCCTCTCAGAGTCTCCCAGAAGACCCTGTCAATGCTGTGATTTTGGACTTCCAGAGTTACCTTCGCCAGTATGGACTTCCATGCAAAACCAAGAGCTGGGCTGCTTAAACAACAGGAATTTATATTCTCACATGCTGGTCCTGGCTTGAAGATGGCTATTCTCTGGTGTCCTTGGGTAGGAGAGAAAGCGGAAGGACAGAGGAAGGAAGGGAGGAGAAAGAATTTATAATCCTCAGATCCAGGACAAAGCCCCACCCCAGGGACCTCATCTAAAGTGTCATTTATTTTAAATAAGCTCATCATCTGGGGCCAGGCTCTCACTGACACTTCTAGGTGAGGGTGAATCCCTGAACTCATTTTCTCTCCTGCTTGCCCAGTGGCCTCCTGGCTACCAGGCCTTCACTAAGGAAGGAGAGGCCAAAGATGGGACTCTTCATGGATGGCTGGGCCAGTATGGGGCTGAGGATCGCGACTGTGACATCCCTACATCTGTTCAGGGCTGCACCCAGCTTCCTGGATGGGGCACAGTGGGGACGTGTGAGAGGATACCACTTTGGGCAGATGTGGAGACAGCAGGTAAGCAGGCGTTAGGAGACGGGGCTTGTCACTAACCAGCTCTGCCTCCTGGAGAGGCCACTTCCCTAGGTCCTACTTTCCTTGTGCATAAAATGAGGTAAGTGGATGAAGTCATTTGTCACTCTCTTCTCCATGGTCAGTGCTTGGGTGCTGTGTTTGCTTTTCTTAAAAATAGGACACTCCCACCTCAGCCTCCCATGTAGCTAGAATTATAGGTGTGCAGCATCCTGCCTGGCAGGACATGGCTTTACTTTTTTGTGGAACAGGTCTCGATATACAGCTCAGACTTGTAGTGATCCTCCTGTCTCAGCCTCCCCAGTTCTGGGATTATAGGTGTGTGCCACCACACCCAGTTTCGGTGGCTGGTATCAGGAATGGAACCTGGGTCCTTGCACTTGCCAGGCAGGCGCTGAGACTGCCAAGCTATCTCCCCAGCCCCTGGCCTTACTCTTAAATGATGGCATCAGCTGTGCTACAGGTGTGTTTGGAGAGTGCAAAACCCCACAGGTGCACTGACAGCACCTGCACCACTTACTGCTGTGCCCCGGAGCTGACCCAGGTCAGGTGTGTTCTGGCAATTTGGAGGCATTTCTGAGCCCCAACCCACACAGTCTCTCATTTTGGGGTTAAACTATGTTGCAGTTCAAGGTTTACAATGGATAAAATAAATAATTTCAACTCTTATTTCTTCAGAATTTTGGAAATGGTGATGACATGCATGTGTTTTCTGGTTTCGTTTATTGGACTCAAACCCCACACTGGTTGGTGGAAGGATGGAGAACAGAAGGCAGGAGGCTTAACTGGGAGGGAGAATGATGGCTGGCTCCAAGCCAGAGGCCCTCAGAAAGCAGGCCAGAGACCCGGAGCAACCTCCTCACGCTGGGGTGACCAGGAGCAAGTGAGAGGACTGGAGTCAGTTGGAGTCTTGAGGTCTGCTTCCAAGCCCAGCTCTGCTTCTAGCTTGACCCAAAGCACTTAACCTCTCTGGGATTCAGTTTCCTTGTTCTTAAAATAAGGACATTATGGGATGGGTGAAATAAAACCCTATGGGGGAGATGATTCCATAGTGCCTAATGCTCAAACTCAGTGTTACGCCCCCCAAGAATCCAATCAGGTGCCCTATTAAAGGTGCACAGCAGCAATATGGTACATCCTTATCCCTCTCCAGGACCTGGATTCAATCCTCAGCATCTCAAAAACAAACCAAAACAAACCAAAAAACAACAACAAAAAACACCTGAGTAAACTTTTCCTACTTCCTAGTTCTAGAGACTTCCTTTAAACATGGGCTTCTGGTGCTGTTTGTATGTTGGTGTCCTGTCTGAAGTTACTTCACTTCCTTCTGTTTCTTCTCTCCCCAGGACAAGTGCTTTACCTTTTGGGGCCTGGGAGGTGGGCTTCCCTAGCGAACCCTGACTCTCCAGGGAGACACAGCAGGGTGGAAGGAAAACGCGAAAGCACGGATCACCAGCATCCCTAAGCACAGGAAAACAAGTTTGCTAAGGGGGAGCGGATGAAGCAGGCCGATCCTCCCGCCTTCCTGCCTTGGTCTGCTCCGGTTGATCCCAGGCCTCCTGCTCATCCTTGCTGATTTAATTCAATGAGGCGGCCTGCGAACACAGCCAGGGTTCCGATGAGGCAGACCAGCATGAAGACCCCGAGGAGAATGTGATCCATCACCATGGCCACGTACTTCCACTCCTCGGCCGCCTGGTGGGGAGGAGAGCGTTAGACACAGTCCTCAGAGGTGGCCCTCAGACTGTGGTGTCGCTGTGCATCCTCTGGCCCTTCAGCTGTGGTCTTTCGTTTTCAGGCTAATTATTCACATCGCGATCAGTTGCTAGGGTGGCCCTGAGGTGGTCGCTCGGACCTATCTAAGGCCAGTAGCTGGTCCTGAACGCGAGGCTACCTGACAAGCCCGACCCTCCCATCTAGGGTCGTGTGTTTGATCACTGAAACCCAGCAGCGCGATTTGGAGCCACAGAGCTTACATTATTGGACTCCTGGTCTGACTTCATGGTCTCTGCGATGTATTTGACGCCTTCGATGGCACTTTTCACCTCCGGGTGTTTGATCAGGGGGGAGTAGAACCCCATGGGAGGGGGTCCTGGCTTCCCAGAAATGTCAGAAATATCAATGTCTTCCGTGAAAATCTTTTTTTCTTGTTTGTCTCTAGACGGTCTTTTCATGGTGGAGAAAAACATTATATTTGGGATCGTGTAGATAAAAACCTAACCAAAAAAAATAAAGCCATGAATGAAAATTATCATCACCACATATAAGTATCAAACTGTCTTTGATTATCAATGTGGTACAGAGCAAGTCACTCCACACCCCCAGGCCTCAGCCTCCTTGTCCTTAGAACAAAAGAACTGCCCTAAACGTCCCCTAAGATTCCTTCCACACACGCTGCGGCCCATCCAATTGCCGCGGGCAGGTGATGATCCTGTCATGCGAGCAGTTCGCCACCAGAGGGAGCCCGTGCACAGCCAGCGACCTCCCAGGAACAATGGCGCTTCCGCTTCTGGCAGCTAAAAGGACCTAGCAATGTTCTCAAGATTATGTGATTAAAGAAAGGGCCCCTCTGCCTCAAATGCAGTCACGAAACACTCACACTGTCCCCCTCTGTTTCTCGTGTCTGAAGAAAATGCAGCAAAGCTATTGCAAGGCGTCATCTAGCAGTTCTTAGAGAAACAGGGACTGTCGTTAATCAGGAGAAAGAGAACACTGGTGACAGGGGTTTAGCGTGGCCTAGCAAGTATGAGGCTCCAGCAAGTGCCACAGAAAGGAGAAAAGAAAGGCGGGAAAGGAGGCCACATTTGAAATGTTAACTCTTTTTAAAATTAAATGATATAAATATTTGAAACCGAATTCCTCTCTGAAATTCACTTTCAAACTTTCTCTATTCTTCTCCATCTCCAGTCCTTATTCTACTCTTAGCTGGTAGCAGGGAAAGTCAGCGTCTCTTCACAAATGGGAAGACACACGATGTTAACAGTGTCACAGCATACAGCAGGATTTATTCATCTCTAATTGAAGATATTCTTCAAGCGTGAATTTGGGCTGAGCTTTCTTTGTTGTTCCCTTCTCCCTTCCTGGGAAGGCTGGGTAAGGTAACCCTAGGAGCCAAGGGAGCTCCCTTCCCCAAGCCCTCAGCTGGAACTCCCCAGGCGGTGTGGGAGGGGACACCCTCCAGGTCGTCGCCTTGTGGAGTCGGCACTCACCTTCCGCACCCACTCGGGCATGATGTGGGTGCTGGGGGAGCGGTGGTGGGTGTTGATGACAACGACCGTGATGATGATGGACGCTATGACAAACACCATGGTGAACAGCATGTACTTCCCAATCAGGGGCACAGCACTGGAGGTGGAAGGGATCAACTCCACGATGACCAGAAGGAACACAGTTAAGGACAATAAGACAGAGATGCTCAGGGTCATCTTCTCCCCTGGAGAGATGGGAAGAAGAAACCCCAGGACCTCAGAATGTGACGGCAGTTGGAGATCAAGCCTTTAAAGACATAGTTAAGGTAAAATGAGGTCAGTTAGGGGTCCCTCATCCAATATGACAGGTGTCCTCATAAGAAGGAAGGGGGACACAGACCTGCACGAAAAGGCCATGTGAGGGCTCAGGGAGAACATGGTCTTCTGTGCGCCAAGGTCAGAAGAAACCAGCCCTGTCCTCACCTTGATCTCAGCTTCCTGCCTCCAGGAAGCGTGAGAAAATAAATTTCTTTGCTCAAGCCTCCCCATCTGTGGTCCTTTTTAGGGCAGCCTTTCAAAGCTACTTATCATTGAAACCCTGACTGGCATGTTTCGGGAGGTTACTCTGGAGACATTTTCTGCAGAGCTTGCTGTGTGACCTCAGCACCTTTGTGGCAACAAGCATCTGTACTAGACACACACGGCTACTTCCTTTCATGGCCTAGAATTCTGCTTCTTGCTGCAAAGTTGGGGAACCACATGGGATTCTGGGTTGGTGAGCTGGACTCTGCTGCCATGAAAACCTGCACTAAAGCTTATAAAGCTCAGCCCCAGCCGGGTCCACTTGTTCCCCAGCAGGAGGATGAGCAGGCTGGAAGCATCCATACATTTCTCTCAGAATGGAAGCAAACTGCAGGATCAAAGCCAAAAACAAAATCTGGGGACAAAGAGGTTGTCCTTGGCATCCTGAGTAATCTGATCTTTCTGCTCCTTTCTCACTTTTATCTAGGAGGAAGTTGGTCTTCTCACTTATTCCTTGCTTTGTTTTGTTTTCATGTTAAGGGACCAGGAATCCCTGCTGCCCCTGTTTCTTTAGACCCTCTCAGGAGTCCTGGCTGGGCACACATGGCCGACCCTGACTCTCAGGAGTCCTGGCTGGGCACATGTGACTGCAGGAAGGTAGGGGCTACAGGGTACTGAGGTGGCCTTCTCTCTCTCTCTCTCTCTCTCTCTCTCTCTCTCTCTCTCTCTCTTTTCCTTTTCTTTTTTTTTCTTGTGGCCCTCTCAAGCCCACCATGGGGGCAGGGCTAGCACGGCATGTGGTGCCGGGGATCAAACCGCGGGCCCTGTGCTTGCCTAAGCAGGCGATTCAGTCTGCTGAGCTATCTCAAAGGACTCTTGAAAGCCTTGGGCCCGTCCTGCTGCTACTGTTCCTGGGACGCCTTGTGGTGTCCCTCGCTCTGGAGTGGAGCTCCCCCTTCTGGGCGCTGCCAGCTGCTAGACTAGCACTGCGGTTGGCCCTCTGTATCTGCACATTCTGCATCCAACAATCCCACCCAACTTTGGGTGGAAAATATTTGGAAAAATAAAATTGTACCTGTATTGAACACAGACCTTTTTCACGGCATTGTGCCCTAAACCAGTGGTGATGAACCTTCAGAGCTTTCAGTGATAACGAACAGCCTGCTCTGCGCTCATGCCATAGGTTCTCCAGCACTGCCCTCAGCCATGCAGTACAATAATGATTTGCATAGCATTTACATTATGCTAAGTACTCTACCAGAAGAACTAGAGATGATTTAAAGCACACGGGAGGATGGGCGTGGGCTGTGTGCAAACACCACGCTTTTTGATATAAGGGGCTTGAGCACTTGTGGATTGAAGTATCTGGAGGTCTGGGGACCAGACCCATCGGATACTGAGAAGGGTGACTGTAAATGCCAGAGACACAATGGATAAAACAAGAAATTGCCGCTTCTCACCTGGAGGGTGGGAAGCCCTCAGGCACGTGCCTGCAGTAGACCCTGCTGTGCGCCTGCCACCTGACACTTGCTCAGCACACGTTTTTTGAATGATTGCGCAGTTTATTTTCCTTGTTGGAAAGTTGGATATAAACTCTAGCGGCTTTCTAACATCATTTTGATAAAATGGCTACCTGGCACGATTTTGCAGGCTGTTGGCAAGATCTTTTCCCCCTACTTGTCTGCCATAAACTATTCCTGAGTAGGGCCCTGCTGGTGGGCATATGGGTCCCCTTCCTCCTTGCCGCTAGGTTGCTGGTGTCTGGTGCAGTTATGCCACAGGTGTGATTCCCAGGAAGGGGTGAATAAGTTGTTCGGGCTGACGTGCGAGTAGGCACTGCCATCGGGAAGCACAATCTCAGGGGGACAGACACTGCCATCTGGAAAACAGCAGCAGCTCTTTTCAAGTAGCAGACAGTGAGTAAAGGAGCAAGAGCCAGATTGTCAGTGTACAGAGAGTGACATGGGGAAGGGACTCAGACAGCGTGGTCAGATAGCCCACGCAGCCCCTCGATGGGCACACAGTTGGTACTGAGCAAACAGGTGTTGGTGGTTCTTTCCTTTGAACTTGGCTAAGCTACGGCTGTGCATTTTAGGTCTACTCTGAATGGCTGGCTGGCTGTAAGCTCCACCTGTTGCAGGCAGCCGAGTTAGAAATACCATAGGCAGTCAGTCAGGGTCAGGCCCTCTAGGGAGATAACAAAGACCAGACACCTTACAACTGTGGGAGGGACAGATGCTCCTGCTGTGAGCCAGATCTAAAGACCAAACAAATGCTAACCTCCCTAAAGATTGGCATCCAGGATTGATTCATTACTCAGGAAGAATCATTGTCTGAAGGCCACAAGATAAGGTCCTGTTTTACATTCATGCCCGCTTGTTACATAACTCGCTACCCCATTTGGTCCTCCTAATCAATTTTACCTGAGCAATGGTGCTTTTAATCCCATTGGTTGACCATAGTTTTGTCCCACTTCTTGTCCCCTTAAGCGAGTTCCCATTCTCTCCACCTTAGCCCTGCATGGTTTTACACTATAAAAGTCCCTGGAAGAGACAGCTTCCCAGGGAACTACCCACTCGGGCCCCCCTCCTGTCCATCTCTTGGACAGGAGCTTTCTCTCCCTCAATAAATATGTTCTGCTCATAACCTCCATTTGTTCCTAAAATTCATTCTTCAGTTTTAGAAAACACAAACTCATCCAGGTCAGGTCCAGAGATCATTTTTCCCTATGTCATTGTTTTTGTTTTTGCGGAACCGGGGATTGAACTCAGGCCCTTGTGCTTGCCAGGGAAGCGCTTATTCCACTGAGCCATCTCATAGGCCCCCTCCCTATGTCATTTGGAGGTTCCCTATATCACTTGGAGGTCACCCACCTGAGATCAGTTTTTCTCCCTGTATCACGCCCACGTTCACCCCTACGCAGGGTCACCTCGTGAGCATGTCCTCTCCTGATGATGGTGGGGTCCATGTGCCTCTGGTTGTTAGCACATGATTATTTCTGGCTCACCCTAAAAGAGCAGCAGCAGCAGCAGCAGACACATTGACTGCACCCACCTGAGTCTGTGGGCAGGTAGAACACCAGGCTGGTTAAGAAGGAAAAGAGCAGGCAGGGGATGATGACGTTGACTATGAAGTAGAGGGGCAGGCGCTGCATGACAAAGTGGTAGGTGATGTCCAGGTAGGGGGTGGTGGGACAGCAGGTGTAGAACACCCAGTGCTTCCAGCCGCGGGCCTCCTTGATCACCCACTCCCCACTCTCCATGAAGTTGCTCAGGTCCGGCTGGTCACTTTCCTGAGAAAGAAGTAAGGCTGGGAAACCCTCAAGAGTCACCCCGAGGAGGGCAGGTTTGTAATCAGCAGCCACAAGACAACAGTTGCCACTCTAGTGGCTCACATTCCTGAAGGGACCCTGGGCCACTACTGATTCGGGGGCTTAGGTTCATTTTGTATAACACAAGGGGGTTTGGACTACTGGGAGTCTTTTTGGCTCCATATTTCAGTCGTGTAGGAGCATTAAAATATATGAGCGCCCGCCCCCAACCCAAATGGGTTAGATCAGAATTCTTGAGGCAATGCTGAGCACAGGAAATTCATTTGCATTCCCAGTGGTCATGTGCATCATATAAAGAACCCTTCCCACCCACTGAGAGCCATCAAGCTAGGTGATCCCCAACTTCTGACTGAGGATCTGAGGGTTATCCAGGAGCAGCAGTGGGTACCCAAAGCACATAGCCCCTGAAAGCAGCTCCTCGTGCCAAGTCACCACTCACCGGATAGATGGCCACCACAGAGCCGTCGTAGGTCCATGTGCCCAGCTTCATGCTGCAGTTCTGCTCATCAAAAGGGAAGTGGGTCACGATGATCTCACAGTAGCTTTTAAAGATGGCTGGAGGTGTCCACGTGATGTGGCCCGTGTAATCCAGGAGAACCTTGGTGAACTTGACGATGGCAAAGTCACCATCTGCGCTGCATACAAGATAACAGAGTGGCTCCCAGGACCTGAGGACCCTTCCCTTTACTTGGAGACACTAATGAGACAGTTGTTCATTATTCCAGGTATTACTTATAAAAGCTTTCTTTTGGATAGTGTCTTTGAATCTCTGGCAGTGTTTCCCAAATTTGCCTGGTACTAAGAATCGCTGGGGGTCTGGTTGAAAATAGACTCCTGAGAGCTGTCTAAGCCCCGAGTCAGAGCATCTGGGGGACAGTGGAGTCCACTGCCTCTTAGCTTTTCTTCTCAGTCTTGGTGGTACTTGTAATGTAATCTTTTCCCAACATGCCTTGAGAGTGAGCTGGGGAAATCTGGGATTCTGAAAATAAAAATATCGGCGGTGGTTCATTACAGTGGCAAGCAGACTACGGAAGGGGTCTTAAAGAACAATTTTGAGCTGGGGGGGGGGTCTTATGCTCAGCTGTGTCCAGAGCCAGGCAGGTGAGAAATGCATGCACGTGGTGGAGACTGGGGGCAGACAGGTGTCACCATGCCAGCTGCCCATGCCGCCCGTGCAGGAGCGGGGCCTGCTGCTCCAGATATTTGGATTCTTGCTCAAGGCTAGAAATCAAGATTTCTTTACCTGGGGGCCAGGGATATAGCTCGGTGGCACAGCGCCTGCCTGGCAAGCACAAGGTCTCGAGTTGTATACTAGGCACCTCCTGCCCCAAACAAAGATTACTTTACTTAAATATTTCCTGGGGTGGGTAAGTGCTGGAGATCAAATCCAGGGCCTCAAACATTCAAGGCAAGTGTTCTGCCACTGAGCCATGTCCCCAGCCTGAAAATTTCCAAATTTCTGAGTGTGGGATATTTTCCAGAGAGACTAAAAGTTTAGATTTTTAATGTGCTATTTCCTGATTTTCTAATGCTGGCAATAATATCTCAATTTTTAAAAAACATTACTAATGAGTTGCTTCAGCAGGCCTTATTCAGTGGGCAGTTTACTGTCCCACCAACAACCTGGGTTCCAGGGACTTTGCAAAGGGCAGTGTAATAAAGGGGCAGCTATCGGGGCTGAGGCTGAGCTTGGGGGGGGGTTGCTCGCCTGGCACACACTGGGCCCCGGGTTCTGTCCCTGCATCACAAAAGAAAAAATCAGAGCATGTGTCACATCTGTAGGTGGGACTTTTCTCCGTGGGAGTTCAGGGACAGGATGGCATGCAATGGTCCCTTCTGTCATAAATCAACGGATTTTCTTCCCCTTGATTTTTTTCTTGGGGCTGAAGTGAGACTGTCTGGAATACTATAGGCATTGGACACGCCCCAATACTCCAAAGAACAGAAGGCCATAGATGGCCCAGGTCTCTCCCTATGAGCAGGGAAGATGGGGCTCCTTCCCCACTGAGGTGTTCCTGAGTGAGGAGTCCAAGGACTTCAACTGCTTGTCCCGTTTCTTCCTAAAAAGACAGCAACCTAGACACTTTGCTCTATCAGCATCTTTGCCCGTAAAGGACCCACCTCTGATTGGGTAACTTAACTCAGGCTTGTATGCTGAGCGTAACTGGGTAGTGTATGGTAGAAAATCAAAGCTGGGGCTGGGGTCGTGGCTTAATGGTAGAGCTTTTGCCTTCCACGCACAAGGCCCTGATGCCCAGCACCCGCCCCCCACACAATCAGAGCTGGGGAGCAGGCCAGGGTTTTGTTTCCAGCCTCTGCCCCACCCCCAGCTGCTGGGAGGCACAGCGCCATCCTGCACATGTTGTGTAATGTCAGACCATAAATCCTCTGGGTGGCGATAAGCGCCCCTGCCTGGGAAGGATGCTCTCTGAGATGAACATTCCCTGACAAATGAAGGGCATATGATAATGAGCGTGTCATTAAGCCAGAGGGTCTGGAATCACATTATAATTTCACAACATGCAGTCTGTCATGGGGCCCAGAGCTGGGCAGCGGAGGTATCCAGGGCCAGCCATGTCGGGGTGGCATACGGGAGGTGACTAGTAGCACCCTCCTCCCAAGGACAGACCTGGGTGGTAGCAAGGGCATTTGATTCCAAGGACTCGGGGACAGGCTGTTTGGGTACCTGGGGCAGTTCCACATGTCCCTCAGTACTCCTGGATCAAATGCCCCATCCCCATCCCGCCATAGCCCAGATTCCATTTGGCTCAATAATTGCTTCTATTCCTAACAGGAGGCACCATCTCCCTCCACCCCCGTCTCCCTGCCCATCAGGTTCTGGGTTTTAGGGCTTATTTAATGTTGACAGCACCACCCCGCCCTGAGTGCCCCGGCAGGTCACTCCCTGCCTGTGCCCTTTGCTTACTTGTTGTACAGAACAAAGTCTGGCCGCCAGACCTTTTCTGAGGGAACGTGGATTTTTTTCACACCACCATAGTCATCTGGATTCCATTTTAGGTTGCAATCCACCCATTGCTAGAAATGAAGACAGCTCATTAATTAAAAAGCCAAAAGCATTAAAAAAAAAAAATCTAGGGCTATCACAAGCCTCATGGGCTTGGTTAAGTCAGAGTCAGGAATGGTGCTTTGGTAAGACAAGTTTGGTTCAGAATTCAGCCTTCACTTTAGAAAGCAGTAACAGCAAACTTAGTGGTCTTCATGCAGGTACTATTCAAAGCTCTTTTTTTTTTTGCATCAGGAATTGAACTCAGAAGTTTGTGCTTCCCAGGCAGGTGCTGTGCCGCTGAGCTATATCCCTGACCCCTGTTCTAAGCTCTTAACTCCCTCAGTCTTCACAACAATCCCATATGATGAGGGATTAGTGACCCAATTTTACAGATAAAGGGACTGCTGAGTCACACACGTGGAAGGTGGCAGATCCACAAGGCCACACTGCCACCTTCAAGGAAGGAGAATGACAACCCTGTGTGAACATTTTTCTCAAACAACCATATCATTTAAAAAATTATGTATTTTCCTTTATTACAAAATACTATATACCTATTGTAGTAAATTTGAAAAAAAAATATTATGGGTTGAGTTGTCGTCCCTTAAAATTTGTACGTTGAAGTGCTGACCCCAGGACTTCAGAGTATGACCTTACTTGGAGAAAGAGTCTTTCCAGAGGAATCAAGTTAAAATGGAGTCAGTGAGGTAGGCCCTCATCCATACCACTGGAGTCCTTGAAAAGGAGAGTGTTGGCAGATACATGTATGCTTCTCACACAAGGAGGACGCCGTGTGAACGTGAGGACGGCCATGCACAGGCCAAGGGGAAGGTTCTGGAACAGCCCTCACAGCCCTCAGAAGGAACCGACACTGCTGACCTTTGGCTTTGGACCGCCAGCCTCCAGAACCATGAGACAATAACTTCCTGCTGTTTAAGGCACCTGCTTTGTGGGACTTGGTTACGGCAGCCCTAGCAAAGTACACGTACAGGAAAAGCCCAAAGTGAAAGTAGACACAAGCAGGAGCTACACCCCTAGGCACAGAATCTGCTATCGGTGTTTTGGTATGTATCCTTCTTACCCACATGACTTCCTCTGCGTACAGGTTTAATTTCAGGGCAAACATAAACAGTGTCATGTGTGACTATGACCGCACACACTTATAATCCCAGTGCTCTGGGAGGATGAGGCAGGGTGATTACAAGTTTGAACACATCCTGGGTGACTTAGAACTTGTCTCAGTATATGTTTTGGTTTTTTTTTTTTTTTTTTTTAGGACTGTGGAGATGTTGCGGCGTGACTGGAGTTCAGACGTGTGCTTTTCAGGACTGTGAATCAAACTCAGGGCCTTGTGCTTGACAGGCAGGCACTTTGCCACTGAGCTATATCCCCGGCCTAAAATAAATAGTTTTTAAAAAGGGTGCGGATGTAGCTCAGTGCAAGGATCCTGTGTTCTGGGTTCAATCACTAGTATGTTAAAAAAAAAAAAAAAAAGCAATTATAGTATCTAGTTGAATTACCTGTTTCAGACGAACGTTGGTTGTGACAATTTGATTTACTTCATCCTGAAAAAGAGAAGACTCCGTCATCAGCAAGTGGAAAGGAGAGCCTGAGGGATGCACGCTGGGGTGGGGGGTGCGGGTGTGGGGGTCCCCAGTGCTGCTCACCACATTGATGAGCTGGATGAGCTGCAGGCCCACAGTGACCTCCACCACGTGACGATAGTCCTCCACTGGCCGCACCACGCTGCTGTAGTTGTGAAACAGCTTTGCCACCAGGCGGGTCTCGTGTTCGGATCCCAGGACAAGGCCAGCTGGACATCAAGTGGCACACCCCCAGTCAGATTCTGGGTCCCACTATGCACCCCCCACAGGAGGAGCTGAGATGGAACTAGCTTGGGGGAGGCACACAAGGCCTCTGCCCTGGGGGGATGTGGGAGGGAGAGGCACACAAGGCCTCTGCCCCAGGGCTGGGGATGGAAGGCACAAGGGCCTCTGCCCCGGGGCTCAGGAGCACAGCCTTCCTGTTTCAAGTTCCTTTCCCAGCATAGTCACTTGTTCCTTCCCAGCCACCTTGGGGATTTAGCTTTTGGATAGGTGGGTTCCTTTCAACAGGCCCTGGCTGAATCAAATTTGCCAGGAACACACACACACACACACACACACACACACACACACACACACACACGTGCGCATGCACGCACGCACACATGCACAAAGTCAGCGTCCATATTACAGAGTGTGGTTGTGAGACCATGAAATCTTAGATGGACTGGCCTCAGAGCCCATGATGCCTTGGAGAGTCCATACTGGGTGCTGGTCTGCATGCTCTGGGTTGGGCCACAGATAACAAAATGGAAAGTAGCAAGTGCTGGTGAAGCTCTGGAGAGACTGACACCTCGGGTCTGTTACTGAAGGAAATGTAAGAAGGCTGCTTCTCTGCAAGCTAAAGTTACCATGCAACCCAGCAATCCCCCTCCCAGGTGCATACCCAAAAGAATAACAACATATATATGCAACACCCAAAGGGAGGAAACAACTCGTATCCATTGATAGATTAGGGCACGAACAAATTGTGGTATATCCAGACAATGGAATATTATTTGGCCACAAAAAGGAATGAAATACTGACATGCTACAACATGGATAAGCCTTAAAAACATTATGCTCATGGAAAAACTTATACAAAAGGGGGCATCTATTGTATGATTCTACGTATGAAATTTCCAGAATAAGTATCTACAGTGGCCCTCCCATCTCAGGGAGGTGGGCCTCTTGTGAAAGGTGCTGTGGCTGGGATTAGTGGCGGCAAGGGGGAGCAACTGCTTGACATGTTCAGAGTTGCCTTTCAGGACATGAAAAAATGAAAAACTTCTGGAACTCAATAGTGGTGCTAGCCATTTAACATGGCAAGTGCACTTATTATAATGAACTGTGTGCCTCAGAATGGTAATTTTTATGTCATTTTAATACAGCTAGAAAAAAAATCACTTCTGGTGGATCAGTGTCCCAGTTAAATAAAATGTTTAAATGAAATGAAAAATCCTATATTTTATCAACCTGGGTTCAGGGCTCCTACTGGAAATATGAGTGATTCCGGGGAAATCTTCTGAACCTCTCCCTTTAGGACACACTGTCCAGCCTTTCCTGTCCAGACGCTGTGTGGCCCTCCCATCCCAGGGAGGTGGGCCACCTCTGCTAGATGCTATGGCTGGAAGGCGAGCCTCACCTACCCTGTTGCCCTGAGCTGTGCCCGTGTTCCGGCTCTTAATGGAACAAGTGTGGCACTGGGTCTCTCGGAGGCCACAACTGTGTGCATCTTTATTCCTGGAGAAAATGTATCGCAAATTCTAACAAGTGCCTTCTAAGGATCTGTGTAACTCAAGCTGTCACACATACACCATCAGAGGAGGCAGACAGGCAGCCCATCCGCCCTGATTCATGTAACTCCATCTCCCCTTCACACAGGCTGCAGAGGAGGCGGCTGGGACTTCTCCAGGGCCAAGGAGACTTTTAGTGTCCAATGAATGGGGTTCTTTCACTCTTTGCCTGGTAGTGCAAACTAATTTTTCTCTAAGACAGGTTATCATTTTCTCAATAATTTTTCTCCTATAGTCCTAAGTTTGGAAGTTTATAAACAATATGCTGTATAAAAAGTAATAATTTTTCTATTTTATTAATTAGTTAAAATAATTGTCAACAGAACACAACTTATGTGCCAAATACCTATTTCTTTTTTTCTTGGATGAGTGTGGATGTGTGTGTGCGTGTATGTGTGTACATTTGACAGGAAGAGAGACAGAGAGAGAGAGAGACAGAGACAGAGACAGAGACAGAGAGAAATAGGCTGGGGACTGAACTCAGGGCCTTTGTGTTATGTTTTATTTTGAGTGAGAGTTTTGCTAAGTCATCATGCTGGGCTGGAACTCATGATGTTCCGTCCTCAGCCTCCAGAGCGCTAGAATTGTACATAGTCTCATAGGTGTTTTTGTATACCTTTACTCAGTTTTTACAACTGAGGAAGATCAATACTAATCTTGCCTCCCCCAAGGAGAAAACTGAGATTTGGAGAGTTGTGCACTACGTTCATGGCTCTGTTATGGTTTGGATCTGAAATGCCCCACTAACGGTTCTTGTGTTCCGAAATGGGGCTTTGGAAGCGTTGGACCATGAGGGCACTAACTTCATTAGCCCACTGCTGAGGTCAGAGCTGAGTGTGCTCTGAACAGGAGGCTCAGATGGAGGCCATGGCCATGGGCTGCCCTGGGAGGCTGTGTGGTCCTGTGGTCCCTTGCCTTCCTTTGGCTTCTTCCTATCTCTCTTCTCTCTGGCCACCAGAAGATGATCTGCTTTGCTCAACCCATGTTCTCTGCCTTGATGCTTGGCCCCACCATGGGCCACAGGAGCCACACAACCACGGACTCATCTCCAAAGCTGTGAGCCAAAATAAGCTTTCCCTCCTTTAAGTTGCTTTTCCCAGGAATTTAGACACAGTAATGAAAAGCTGATGAACACAGACTCTACGCAGGAAACCCCTGACCTCTCCCAACTTTTCATTTGTGGTTTCCCAAGTTTTCTGAACTCCAGAGTTTCCAAGGATACCAAAGGTGCCCATCCATGCTTTCACAGGACACCTCCCCGAGCCACCTGCACTCAGTGACCCTTCAAGGGAGTGTGTTCTTTTTTATATTTTTGTATTTTGGGGAAGGGTCTACAGGGTGTTCAGGATCTCACTACTAGATCGGACTCATAGTGATCCACCTGTTTACAAGAACTGGGATTATAGGTACGCAGCACCACACTCAGTCTCAATCGCATTCTCAGTGTGCCCCAGGGGCAGGGCGGGCATGGCAGTTTCGGGGATCAACCCCTTGGCCCCTGTGCTGCTTGCAGATGCTTTAATCCACTGGTCTATTTGGCTAGCCCTAAGGGAGTGTGTTCTTAAAGACCCCGTGTTGACAGTGCCCCGCTGAACCCCTGGGCTAGGGTTGTCCTGTTCTCCCCTCCTTGCCCATCTCTGGCTGCACCTGCGCCACATGCACACTGGGACCTGGTGACGACCAGTGAGTGCCATGATGCTTCTGCCATTGGTCTGGGTTGTGGATTTCGAAGACTGTTTATTCCAGTTTGGTAGGGAGGACATACTAGAAAGCAACGGATAGAGTAGGTGGCCAGAAGTGCATCACAGGAAAACTGTCAGAAAGCCCTCTGGCCAAGTGATGGCCCTCTAAGGAAAAGAGGGGAACTTGGGGAACAGCATTGTCAGTATTGTAATGACATTTACCTCTTTCTGTCCCACTTAGCCAATGGCAAGAGGCCTTGTTCCTCTCACAAGAAATTTCCAAATAGGTCTCTTTTTCTTTCCTTTCTTCTTTTTCTTTTTTCTTTCAGTACTGGGGGACTGAACCCAGGAACACTCTATGCTGAGCCAACTCTCTCACCTTTTTCTTTTAAAGACAGGGTCTTGCTAGATAGGTCAGGTAGGATTTGAATTTTTGAATTTGCAACCCTCCTGCCTCAGCCTACCTGAGTGCTTGCTGAAAGTACAGATGTGTACTACCACACCTAAGCATGGGTCTCCATTTCTTAGATTGGCTTTTTTGGTATAGGCTAAGGGGACAGAATAATTTATAAGACTGGAAGGCAGATTCTATGATTTCCTGTCCAATTCCAGTATGGTTTGAGAGTTGGCACAGTAAACAGTGTTCATAAAAGGGCCAGGGAAACATAAGCAGACAAATAAATCATATCAAATCTTCTTCCTTTTGCAAAATGATATTAGTAATCTTTATTCAGATGGTAACATTGTTCATTCATCAAATACTTATTGAGTGTTTGCCCAGGCTAATATCATTTTAGGAGCGCTGAGGTATTGGAAGGTGCATCTGGCACGAATCCTGTCTCTGTCTATCCTCATGGAGATTAGCACTTGTCATTTACATAAGTAACCGTGAAGAAGTTGGAAAGTGATATGCAATGAAGTACTTAGGACTCCGGAGGCGGAAGAGAAGAAAATGTTGAAATGAAAGGTGCTATATAAATAGAACAGGGAAGGTTATGTGTTAAGCTAACACAGGAAAAACTGTACCTGAAATGAATGAGAATTTTGCCCATGAAGAATTCATTCTAAGCAGAGAATTTCAACCACAGTTTCAAACTGTGCTTTCTGTAACCTACTGGCTCAGTCTATATTATATTTTTATGTAGGAAAGAGCCACTTGGGTTGGGAAAAGGGAAATTTAAAATGTTAATAACCACCTTAGGTAATTCTTACCTCAACCTGATGTGGGTTCTCTTGCTTCTTTGGCAATTTCAGGTTTTCTGACAATGCATGCAGCAAACCAATTCTCCAGTTGATCACAATCCGAAATTATAAATGAAGTGATTTGCCAAGTCATTTCATATTTTAATCAAGTTCCTTACAATCAAACGCTGAGCACATTGGGCTGCCTGTTCTTGTCTAAACTCCTATGAGCACCCATGGAAATCCATACCAGTGAACTCAAGGTTTGATCAAAGTATGTATCACCTACTTCTTTTAATAGCTCAATGTAAGACCATTTTTAGTGGGCTTTGGTATCCTAAAAGACCTCTTAAGTATTTTTATAGAAGCATATAGCTAAAGAATTTTCATTGAGCATGGTGTTCATAAACACATACACACAGACACATGCATGTGCACACACAAGTACATACCAGACTAGCTTTGGTTGGATTGAGCCCAAATCACAAGACAGAACTTATCTGAATTTAGACTATTTCCTTCAACATTTATTACAGAAAAAAATTAATAATGCAACTCCTTCATTCTTGTGCAGAAGGCCTGTGTTTGCCAGAGCAATATTAGAGAAGAGAAATCACAGGATGTCAGACAGCTTGTTTCTCAACTGGGGTGATATCACCAGTAAACTTTTACTTGAGATAACAGCAAACATCTCCTGTTTCCCTCTCCCACAAGTTGGGGATTCAGGGTAGTGTTTCACTTGTTGGGTTGCGTCCCATTCCAGGGTAGGATGCGGGACAAAGGCTGTACAAGTTTTTATAGTTTCAATTCATACCCCTTTCTACATATAGCAACATCCTTTTAAAAGGAAGTAGGCAGAGAGACATTCAGATGGGCTTTATTTATTTTTTTACTTCAGAAGTTTAAAAAAAATGTACAGACTATTTCATCTCCATGGAATTTAGTTACAGTTATTAACAGGTTTCTGTTCCAACACTTGTAACTGTCAATCAATGCTCTTCATTATCTGAACTGGCCTAGAGCAGACAAAGGCCTTGTTAACTCAGCTATTTGTATTGTGTGAGTTCCTGCGCCATGTCTCTCTGGTTGTTCAGTTTTAAGAGCAGCCCAGGCTATCATGGTCCAGCTGTGGGCCAGATTCTACCAGTGGCCTGAGAGTGTTCATGTGGCAGAGTCGGACACCAGGCACAGATAGACCTGAATGTCTGTCTTGTGGCCTTAATCGGGCAGCTCCTGTGGTAAGTGGGTAACACAATCTAGAAATCTTCACTCAAAAACCCAGTCAAGCCAACCTCAGGAAGAAAGTGGCAGAGTAGCCTCTAGCAAGAGCCTGCCCTTCCGTGTTCAAAGACGCAAGACTGCGGTCTGGGAGCCGCACTTACCGGAGCAGAGGCCCAAGAGCAGGAGGAAAGGCTGGGGCTCCATGGGTTGTGGGTGCTGGTGGGGATCCGGAGCAGCGTGGCAGCCTGTGTGACTCCCTGGCGCTGTCTGGCTGGACACTTGGCGGCTGGAGGGTGTGGGACGCAAGTGGAGTCCGGAGCTATTGTCTTACACCACCTGTTAGTGGCTGTGACAGCTGAGCTGTCCTCATTCTGAGCCCAGGAAGCTGCTCAGGCCTGCGCTGCTTCAGGTATGCCTTACTCGGCAGTCCTCTCACGGCAAGTGTGAGAGCTGGCTTTTAGTTAGACTTTGCCACAAGCTAAGTTTTTGTTTTTGTGACCAAAACAAACTCAGAGGCCTTGCACCCTAAATATGTCTTCTGTCACTGAAGTGTAACCCTTGTTCCACGAGCAGTTCTTAAGGAAAAGACCTGCGCTAAAGAACCCCTTTGAAGCCAGCCATGGTGGTACAGTCCTGTAACCTGAGCACACGGGGAGGCCGAGGCAGGAGGATTCCAAATTTGAGCCCAGCCTGGACAACTCAATGAGATTCTGTCTCAAAGGAACAGGAAAAATAGGTAGAGGCTGGGGATGTGGCTCAGGGCAAAGGCTCAAAGTTCAATTTCCAGTAGAACCACAAAGAAAACATCATTTTCAGTAGTGAGCAGCTTCACTCTTCTGTGTACCCAGAGCCACACGGATGCCGGTTGTTTCAGTGCTTTTGACCTGAGGAGGCATCAGCTGTTTGTTTAATCCCCCAGGTCACCCAAGTCCACAGTCTCCGGACAGGCAGATGCTCTGCCACTGGCTCCGGATGAGCCGAGTGCCTGGAGTTCCGCGGCTGCGTGAGCTGGAGAAGACGTGGTTGGTGTTGAATCTGCTGCCGGAGGCTCCTCCACACTTGATTGCACTGGGCTTTTAACCCAGAAAGCTTCTTCCGTAAAACCAGTTTCAGTGGCCCGGAGTAGCTGCTCCAAGGCCTGGCGCTGTAGCAGCCAGTGCCCAGCCCACAGGAGCCATTAGCCAGGGCAAACTGCCATCTCCCGTGTGTCGTTATTCAGCAGAGAGTAATTGTGGGGAAAGTGGCCCGCTGCGGCTGCACTTGTTCTCAGTTCCTGCTTCCTTCCGCCCATTCTCTGCCTACTCTCACTTGGGGGAGGCCAGGAGCAGAATGGTTCAGCTTTTTAAATCCTTTGTTTAAAAAATTCCTGAAAACCAGCACTTCATAATTGCTCAGTCTGAGAAGTACTTTGACCAAATTGAGATGCTTGGCAAGGCTGTGGTGGGTTCGTAGAAAGAAGTAGTTATGTGAAAGTCCCCTGCAGCCCAAGGACAGGGACCCAGCAGATAGCCCTGTGCCTTGGGTCCAACCCATAATTATAGGAGGCCCTTGCAGAGCTGCAGAGAAAGCTGCAGGCTCACGTTTATACCTTGCCTTTTACTGCCCACTAAAAACATTGTGTTCTGCCTTCCAGAGCATAGCAGTGCGACACCTAGCCAGGAAACATATGTTCCTGCCCACCCCCGCCAGCCTCTTTCCTCTGTATGGGGCTGTGTGACTGAGCTCTGGTCCATGAGACATGAGGAGAAAGTCTCTTGAACCCACCCCCCTCAGACCAGGGCTCATCTACTCCCCACTCGCCCTTGGGCTGGCTGGAGTGGGAGGGTCCTCAGGGCCACTGTGGAAACTGTGTATGTTAGATAGCTCTATGCGAGACATCCTGAGTTCTTGAGTGACAGCATGGAGGAGGCACCCCACTAACCCAGCTCTGCTTCAGTAGTGAGAATAAAACTTGTTGGGTGAAGCCATGGACCTTCTGGGCTTCTTTGTACAGCAGCTATTGTTATGCTTAATATAAAAGTGAGTTTCTTGTACACTGAGGTACTGTGATGTAAAATAAACCCTGGAATATATAGCACTGGGAGGGGAAAGAAAAAGAAAACAATGAGAAAAGAAGGAAAAACTGAAAACAAAACTTTTATAAATAAGGAGGATAAGAAGGGCTGAAGGGGCTTTTCAAGTCAAAAGTTCAGTTCTTTTGCACTGACAGGGCACTATATGTGAGTGAGACCACCTGGGGCCTGTTGGATCCTCATTCCACCCAGCCCAGGCCCACATGTGAGAAGAACTTCCTACCTCAGACAGGCTAAGAGGCTAGAGGCAAGACCCACCCAGCTGATCCAGGAGCAGAACATCTTGCAAGAGTGGCACAGAGGGTTCACCTCCAAGGGCTGCAGCAGGAAGAAGTGGAGCACAGCAGCCAGACCCAAGCCACACCCACCTGGGCGAGTTTGAACCTGGTAGATGCGGACCTGGTGCTAAGCTAATAATTCTATCTAAGCTCTACACCAAAGGTAAGAAGACATTGTTATACAAAATGACAAAGAGAAGGAGCAAAATGCATTGTCAGGCCCCAAACCCACCCAGAACAAATGCAGGAGACACTAGCATAGAAGAAATTGGAAATCACATACCTGAAATCACTGAAATAATAGCGTTGGAAGTAAAGAAAGGTATAGAGGAAATCAGATCAGAAATAATTTCTTTTTTTTTAAATTTTATTTTACAGAAATAATTTCTGAAGTAAAAAAAGAAATGATAACTATAATGAAAGTAACATGAGGTGTTTCTAAATGAAGACACTGATAAAAAAAATAGAGAATAGAAAAATGATGGAATCCTTGAATGAGCAATATAGAAAAGAAACAGAATGCATGAAGTAGATTCAAAGTGCTATACAGGAAATTAAAATCTCAACCACAAGCTGGCAAAACCATTTGAATGAAAGTGAAAATAGACTTTCAGACCCTAAAAACAACATTGCAGCTAATGAAATGGTAAGAAAAGATCTCTTAAAAACAACTAGGATGCAGGAAAAAGTAATTCAACATCTGCAAGACAATGCAAAGATGAACAACAGAGGATTAATAGGCATTAATGAGAAAGGAGTCAATACAAATGATATAAAAAGAATATGGACAGAAGTAATAGAAAACTTCCCAAATATGAGGAAACAATCAGACATTCAGGTAGTTGAAGCATATAGAACTCCAAATAACATCAGCCCAATTAAAAACACATCCAGACATATAATAATCAAGATCCCAAAAATTCAGCATAGGAACAGTACACTAAACACTGCTAAGAAAAGAAACAGATCACATTTAAAGGAAAACCCATCAAAATAATGGCAGATTTCTCTTCATAAACCATTAAGTCAAGAAGAGCATGGAGTAAAGTACTACAAGTCTTGCAAAACAACAAATTCCAACCCAGATTAATATACCCTGCAAAACTCTCTTTCAAGTTTGGTGGAGAAGTGAAATACTTCCATGACAAAGAACAACTAAAGAATTTCATGATGACAAAGTCAATCTTACACAGACTACTAAAAGATATTCTAGAGAGGGATCAAAATGACCATTACTCCATGAATGAGAATGGAAAGAACCCACCAAATAGGGCAAACAATTAAACACAGGACAATAAGAGATATAAAAAAGCAAACTTTCCATTATTCTTTTGTATACAGCACAAAATATTTCCATCAGCATACTCTACAAATGGACTTCTCCTGCACCCTATGGGTCATGATTCTGTCTTGGTCTGCAGGGTGGATATCAAGGAAATAGCAGTAGCTCAGTCCCACAAGTGACATCTGGCCGCCAACAAGCATCATGGACACTGTCCATGTCCATGACATACTAGAACTCTGAACAATATCCTATCCCCCGACTGTTAGAAGGGCTGGTCATATATTTGCCATTCCAGCATTTATCTTATGTTTTATTCTTAGTAATTCTTTACTATCATGAAAATTTTTCTTAGTTCAATTGTTTTGAAATATTTAATGTTGAATTAATTAATATTTAATTTTCTGAATATTGTTTAATCTTAATTTTTTTCTTCAGATTCATACTGTATATTTGACTTACAATCTACTTTTTTTTTTTTTTTTACAGAAAAAAGCAGACTTTATTGTAGTATTACAAAACACTTTCCATTCTGGTAATATTTTACAATGCACTTTGCTTCAAGGGTTGAGAAGGAGGTGGGAAACTAAAAAGGGAAATTTCAATGACATTTCTAAAAGAAAAACTGTCCCAGCCCTCTCACCCAAATAAAAATCCAAATGTCATTTAATTTCCCTACCCGAGAAGAGACCACGAGGAAAGCAGCAGGCAAAACTGGCAATTTCACTGTGGATTGTGTCAGAGACAAAGGAACATTCAAAACAGCCATCAGTATGGTCAGTTGTGTTGATCATTTCTGAAGTCATTTCTTCCTCCCATTTTGCCTCCATAACCACCCTGGTCTCCACAGCCACCACCATTCTGGTCTCTTCCATAGCCTCCACTTCGGTCTCCACCATAGCCTCTGCTGCCACCACAACCACAGTGTCCTCCATAGCCCCCTTGACTTCAGTCTCCTCCATAACCCCCTTGATCTCCTCAGTAACCCCCTTGATCTTCTCTGTAGCCTCCTCGGTCTCCACCATACCCCCTTCGGTCTCCACCATACCCCCTTTTCGGTCTCCACCATAGCCACTTTGGTCTCCTCCATAGCCACCTCCTCTGTCCCCACCATAGCCACCACTTCTGTCTCCACCATAGCCTCCCCCTTCACTTTTGACTCCACCATAACCACCTCGGTCTCTACCTCTGCCCCCACAACCTCTGTAGCCCCTCTTTCCACCATAGCCTCTCCCCCAGAAATCTCCTCCTGAGGGACGAGAGTCCTCTGGTCTAGGCTCATTGCACTGATTACAGGAATTTCTTTGAGCAAAATTCATATTTCCACATGATGGATTAGGACAAATCCCAGTCCCCATTTTTGAGGTCTCCACCTCTCCCCTGAAAGCCTCCACAGTCTCTATATCCTCCACGGCCTCACCACCCACCTCCACTTCCATCTCCTCTCATGAATTCAGGTCTTCAAGTGGCAAAAGACACTTTAATGATGTTGCCATGGAATTCTTTTCCATGAAACCAGTCAATGGCTGCCTTAGCTGAAGGAAGATCATCAAATAGCACTGTTGCCTCTCCTTTTAGCTTCCCTGTGTCTTTGTCTATCTAAAGATTTATCATTGGTTTTCCAGTCTTCTTGTTTGTCTTAATAATTCCCATTTGTTTGAAGAAGTCTCCCACTTGATCTGTAGACACACCCTCCCCAAGTCCTTGTACAAAGATTGTGTTGTTATCTGAATTATCAGATTCTGAATCAGCATCTGGTCTGGGTCCATAATCCCTGTGACCACAAAAATTTTTGAAGTCACTGCAGTCACCACCACTTGATCCTGTCATAGGATCTCTTCCATCCTTATCATATCCCCTATGTACTCCACCTCCTCCCTGTGACCCACCATATCCTCTATTATCTTCTCCATATCTACTCACATCACAATGGTCATCTTGTGTATGGTGACTGTAGTTTTCCCTTTGTGAATGATAGGACTGTTGGTTTTTATTATAGGAATCATGCTTCTAATTATAATTTGACTGCTCATCATATAAGCTTTGATTTTTTGTTTTTTGTTTTTGTCTTTTTTTACAAGCCTTGATGTTGATCACAGTCTGACTGCTGGTCATAGGAATCTTGCTGACTATAGTTTGATTGGTCATATGGAGGTGCTCTTCCACCTTGGCCTGCTGATGACTCCATGTGTTGTCCCTGGTTATTATATGATTGCTGGCCATAGGAGCTCTGCTTTTGATTCTCATAACCACCGTAGGACTGTGAATTACCTGAATGGCTTTGTCCATAACTGGAGTAACTGCCATAGTTCTGTCCATATGAAGAATCACTTGTTTGTCCATAGCCAGAATAGCTCTGTGGTGCTTATCCATAGCGTTGGTTGCCTTGATTTCCATAGGAAAAATAACTTTGCTGCTCATCCTCAGACTGACTGTAACTTCCGGAATCCGACATGAATAAGGGCCACGGTGCCGAGGCTCCAGAGCCTGCCAAGAACAAGTAATATGAGAATGGCTTACAATCTACTTTAAAGACATGGTATGCTATTTTCTTCTAGTATTAGAAACTTTAAAAAGTATATTTCCATTTTCCATTGATTTTATATTACTTCTTCCTTATCTTTCATACATACACACATATATGAAAAACTATGTATATAACCCGACATAAGATTGATATTGTTGGGGCCATGGCAATGGCTCAGTAGAATAAGCACTTCCCTGGCAAGTGCAAGGGCCTGAGTTCAATCCCCGGTTCTGCCAAAAAAAAAAAAAAGAAGATTGATACTGTTTTGTAGAAATCTTCAATGACCTTTTAAATGGGTTCATCTAATATATTTTACATAGTCCTGCATAACTACCATTTTGAGAGCTCTTTATTCTTTATCCAGGACCATACAGCAAGTTCTCTTGCCTTCTAGGTTATGCTTTTTATTATTTCCTATATGCTACATCTGGAGGTATTAGAATATTTCAAGTTTGTATAACTGGAAAATATTTTATTTTTAATTTTTCAAAGGTATGTTTGTGAGGTATAAAATTCAATGAGGACAGATTTTTTTTTTTCTTTCAGTCCTTTGAATTAATTAGTCTAGTTTCTTTCACACTTGGTCTTTTTTTTCCCTTT
>NW_004524641.1:5557264-5569595 GCF_000260255.1 Octodon degus | reverse complement strand
ATCAAGAAGATTATGGGGCCAAAGAGGAAAGTGATCGATGACGTAGAGTGTGCCTAAGGAGAGTCACATGGGGAGAAGACACTCTCTCAGGCTGTGTTGACCATGCCTGGTTTTGCTCACTGCCGTTTGCCCAGTTTTTGGCTAACAGCCAGGTACATAGTAGGCACTTGGTAAATCTGTATAGATAAAGGGATGAATGAAGTGAAGCTTAATCCAAGAATGGGTTAGATGACACTGGGTAGTGTTGTGGGGGGACAGATGAGATAGGACTGTCCATCCCTACCAGTGCCAGGCAGCATCGCTCCAAGTGTTTGTAATTGGCTAGTTAAAATAAAGCAGGAATGAAATGTCACTTTTTATAAATGTGCACCTTCTTGCATGGCATGATGAATGAAATAACTGAAGATCCTGCCAAGGTCACCTTGGAGAAGCCCTCAGCCTGCCTAGTCACGCTTGGGTACACCTCCCAGTAGCTAGCAGTACTTGGCCCAAGGCTCTGCTTTGCAGAGCTCAGTGCTGCAGTCCAGCGGCCAGCAGGTGGCAACAAATGGTTATTAAAGTGCTGGGGAGGATGGTGGCTTGGTGGCTCTCAGGCGGCAATACGACCAGCTTGTCCCAGGCCTTGTCTCTAGGAGATGCCTAGCAGGGCCCCAGCCCAGGATGCTCTCCCCCAGGAGGAAGGCTGCCCAGGATAATTGGGGGTGGGGGAATAGGAGTAATGGCTTCCCCTTAGAAAAGTCCAGAAAGGGAGTAGAGCACATGCTTGAGGCCCTGGTTCCATCCCAGGAGCACACCCAACAAGACCATGGAGTCAATCCCGCCTCTCCACTGAGCAGTTCCATTCTAGGAACTTGGTGAAAATCCAGGTTTCTTCAGCTTCAGAGTCTATCCAGTCACACCCCTTGGTTGAGGCCTTCACAGACCTGAAGTGCTCAGGTTCTTTTTATTCTGCTGTTTTCCAGCTAACCTCTGCCATGAGGTTCAGATTGATGGTTTTGTGGTAATTAGTGGCTTTGTCATTGCTGGATTGCACAGTTGGTTCTCTGTCTCTCAGTATCTCTCTCTCTCTCTCTCTCTCTCTCTCTCTCTCTCTCTCTCTCTCTCGAATTGAACTCTGGCCTTTCCCTTGTCAGGCGGGTGCTTGTGATGCTGAGCTATATCCCTGGCCTTGACCTCTTTTATCCCTTAAAACTGATTGGAGCAAGGAAATTTCCATTTGCGGAGAAGCCTATTGTCTCCATTTATTCTCACAGCAACTCAGCAGGCTAGTGTGACCTGTGTTGTGCCCATGGACACTGAGGTCTTCAGTAGCAGAGCCAACCAGGTTAGGAATTGACATTTCTAATCCCACATATGGTGCTCTGTCCACTGCTTCATGGTTCAAGCGGTGCCAACCATCCTCATCTGCAGTGCCACCAGAGATACCAAGGAGGAGAGAAGGGGGCAAGGTGACCAAAGGCCTGTGTTTCCTCCTTTCTTCCCTTGCTTCAGCAAGGACAGCTGTGAAGTACATTAAAAAAACAAAAAACTTAAAACTTCCTTTCATAGTAGAAAATTAGTGGGATATATGGTCTCCAAGGCACATTCTGACCCAGCTGATTGGTGGCTGTGTGTCCACCACTGTCAGGCAACTTGACGCAAAGGCCTGGCCACTAATGCCCTAGTTTTGCTGATTAATTCAGGAAACGCTTTGATGGTGAAATCTTCTCTGGCTGGCCCCTTATATTCCCTGGGATAGACATAAACCAAGAAAAATATGAATCTGCTGTGAAATCTGATGCATCCGCTTCCCACCCTCTTCTGCCAACAAAGAGTAGGTGGAACTTTTCTTCAGCAGGCCGAGTCTGGGCAACAGCAGTCTGAAGTAAACTAAGGAAGGCTGAGAGGCCAAACAGAGCAACAAAGACCAGAGGCAGAGGGCAAAGAGGGCCAGGTCCCATGTTTGGAGGGACTGAGAAAATTGGAAAGCAAAAGAAAAGTAGGAGGTGGGAAAAGAAAAGAGAAAGGGAGGAGGGGAGATAATTGACCAGATCTGAGAGTGAGAGAGAAGTCCAAACACTATCTGTAAGGAGCTTTGTTGGATATTCACAACACATTGCTACCTTTGGCATTTTCTCCAGAAACAGAGATTTGTTCTCAACTCTATTTTCCTGCAGATTTGGTGGATTGGTGCCAAGACCGGACCGTGTGGGAGCCTGGGTGTGTGCAAGTTACATAAGCAAGCTTGAGTCGTTGCTGTGCTGTAGAAGTCAATGCCTTTCCATTTTGTCAGCCGTGTGAGTTTCTATTCTGAGAGGTGCTAACTGTTAAACATTGTTATTCACTTGTATTCCCTAAATAACTTTTAATTAGTTTTAATTTGGACTGAGAATGTTCTACTCTTGACACCATGACAGGGATTATCAAAAATAAAATTAATGAAGAATTCACTTCAGAAAAGAGTACATATTAATAGTCCAGTGTTTTATATCTATCTCAGCAGAAATGCAGATACTTTGAGATGCTTAATTTTGTTTTTATGCTTTTTTTTCCTCAGAGGCAATAATTGCATTAGTGAAGAGGTCACTTAAAACATTTTTTCACCCTTGTATGCATTTTTACAATGGGACTTGCCCTTTCTTTTCCAGTGGAATTAACAGCTTTGGAGCAATCAAATTAGTTATGTACTTTGCCCTTCCAACTGCACGTAGCCTGGATGATCACTATATTCATTGCAGGTTAGAATGCCACAAGCAATATCTGCTCCTCTAAACCATTGAAGATAAAAGTCTTTCAGGGCTCTTGGATTTCCATAAAACAGACACAGTACAAGAAAGGTGACAGCATTGGAGTCTTCAGTGGGGTCACTGCACTCGCCTCCTGTCCTTGAAGCCAGTGGTGGTAGTTGTCTGCATGTCTGTCATAGCATGGATCTAACAGAGCCTTGTACCTCCCTTTGGTTGCATTATGGCCAAAATACCAAAGAGCTGGGATTCTGGGGACAGCCCAAGGCATGAATCCCTTGGAGCCAAATCCTGTATGGGACCGCAGAGCTGAGAGAATTACTCCATGTTCCTTGGTCCAGTGGAAGAGAGGATAGATGTGCTTAAATATTTATGGTGTGGTAACCTCTCTACAACCAATTTGAACATGGGTGATAGCACAATAATTATTTACCAAGACTTTACAAGATTGGCTAGCCAAGACCGAACTGAATTCCAGCACTATCGCACTAACCATCCTAATTGGAAATATATTAGCGTAGTGTATAGCCATGATCAGTACTATTTAAAGTCCTTTCTGTGTGCCCTGACTTGATATACTAGTGGAACTGGCTTAGTTTTGTTACAATTCTGGGCACATTAGCAGTTTCCAGGCACGGCAGGGTGAGATGTGTGGACCTGCTGGATAAACAGGGTGCATCTGCTTGGAACTTCAATTGTATTTGAAGACTTGGAGAAAAAAAGAAATTAATCAATTTAACCATTTATTTAATGTGCTGCCGATTATTTAGTTTTCTGTGAAGCAAACAAAATTATGCATTAGCTGTGTTATGACTAAAACCCAAATGTTGATCAATACTTGCAGCGAGAGAATGACAACCGGTAAGCCCAGAAGTATGTCTGCTTTGTGGTGGACCTAAGCAGCGTGGGACACAGCCCTGCCTGGCCTCCAGCGGAGGCAGCCACCGCCTGCTTCCTGTCTCTCCAAAGTCTTCTGTCCCTTGGCCTGGAGCTCTAACGACCGCTGAAGAAAGAAGAGGAAGCCTCGGATCCCACCAGGGAAACACATGCGTCCTCCTAGGGGAGATCCTGAGAGACCCGGATGAGCTGAATGCGGGCACAGCCGCTGAAGGGGCAGGTTTCCAGCTCAGCGGTACCTGCGGTGGGCAGCAGGTCCGAAGTCACGAGAAGTGTTCTGAGAGCAGTCCCATTACCCTCTAGACGTGGCCTCGACACCTCCCAGCTCCTGGAATTGCCCTTCATGTCCCACCCCAGGGTTCCCTGTGTCCTGGGCCTGCACTCTACGCTACAGTCTCGCAGATTCAGTTCTAGCCCTGCGGGAGAGTTCCTGTCCTTGACCCTGGCGCAGGCTTCAAGTTCCTGGCCTGGGGTGCTGTTGAGCCCGTCTGTTGCTAGAGCGCCACCAGCAGGCAAGTTTGAAAGGTGAAACGGAGGGTCGTCTTCGCTGCTGCGAAAAAGATTCCGCCTACGTAAGAAGTCGTCTTTCCAAATTGGAGGCAGTGCGTGGTAGAAAGCCGGGGTCCTGCTGCAGTCGGGAGAAATTCCATATGGCTCCAGGTATACAGTCTCCTCGTGGGACTCGTCGCAATGCCTTATGCCTTCCCCAGTCTGCAAAATGTCAAAGGAATAAAGGCTGTGCCAATTTTGTGCACACTGGCCTTTTTCTCTGTTTTTGCGTAAAATTGCTTTCCGAGGTATTTAGTGTTGCTGTGTTGAAATTTAACTTCATGTTGCTTGCCTCTCATTTCAAGAAGGATAAAGGCAGCGAGTGGTGCTGGGAATCCTGAGCTCAGAGAGAAAGTGACAGATTGCAGGGCGTTCTCTCCTCTTCATCCTGACAACTGAACACTAAGGCAGCCCCAGCCCCATCCTTTTTGCTGGCAACACAAGGTGCCCTGGCAGTCGAGAGAAACCATTCTGAGCATGAGAGGGGCCAGAGGATGACCAGAGGCTCCCTTGTCCTAGACGAACAATGCTGTACCGTTACCTGGCTTTCTCCACCTTTCCTAGGCTGCAGGACTTCAAGAAATCCCTGGAGCGGGTAGAAGCGCACCACACCGAGTCCCTGCTTTTTGGTCGGGTTGCAGCAGTTTTAGGTCCCAGCCAGGCAGGTTGCGGACCACTGAGATTGATTCCAGATTGAGGTAGAAGCGCCTGGTCCTGCTGAGAGTACCATAGGCACTGGTGCCATTGCCGCAAATGTCATTGCCTGGGTACTGAGCTGGGCCTTATGTGTCCTAGAGAGAAAAACACTTGATAAATTTGGGGTACTGCACTTCTGTGTTTGTTTCTCTTCTGAAGTCTGGATGGCGTGTTAGTGAAGGAGGACCTTGCCACTTATTAGAATGGTCCCCTTCAGGACTCAAGTCTCAGTGCCTGGCTCTGTGACAAGTGTTCGCACCCTGCTTGTTGTACCCTATCTGTGTATCCCTTTCTGGCCTACACCAGAGGCCTCCCTTGGCCCATCTATATGAATTTTGACACTTTGCAGATGGAAATTCCTCCTTGTGATGGAGACGGATCATCTGCCCTCTCTCATATGGCCCGGGAAGGATGAAGAAAGAGTCAGAGAACTAAGCGAAGACCATGAGAACAAGCAAATTGGGCTGGGTAGATCAAAAGGGAGAACTGGGAAGCAGTGTTGGGGAATGAGAGGCCGTTGGCAGATATGCAGGGAGCCTCCTAGGAGCCTGTGTGGGCTGATCATTGCAGCCCATGAAACAGAACCGAGCTGAAGGAAAACCTGTCTGCTGGCAAGGGGCATGCTGGGAGGGTGAGGGGGGACATGCTGGGAGGGTGAGGGGGGACATGCTGGGCAGGGCTGGAGGGGGAATACAAACTGGGATTAGTGAGAAAATTCAACAAGTCAGGTAATATTGTTCCCTACAAAGACCTGTGCCTATCGTCATGTGCAGTGGCTCTGTTTTCTCACACTTTAATGGAATAACTCTTCCCCTTGAATTGGGATGGAGTAAGGGCAAATCCTTTCCTCTGTCCCTGTCATCCCCAAGGAAATGAGACAAGGTTCTCCTGTCTGGGGGCATCACTTCTGATATGCTGTATTTCTCTGAACATGTACTTCACCCCTCCCCCGCAGGGTTGTGGTTGGTGTGCCCATGGTCTGCAGCAAGGTCCTCTGAATGCGCCTTTGGGAAGCCAGCCTCGTCTACAAAAATCAACTCTGGCAGGAGATCAAGGACGGGCCTGATGCTCTTCAGCTAATGATAAAATTCCACAGTGACGCGTTCCAGCATCACCCAGGAAGAACCCAGAATTAGCAATCTGGCTCTGGCAGCCGCAGCGTGTGCCCCCACACAGGCTGTGCACTTTGTCTGAGCACCATCCCTGTACTCACCCGCAGGAGGACTTGGGTGGCCTGGGGTGGGCAGATGGCACCTGATCCAACACACCCCCAACCCTCCTCTCTTTTCTGGCAGGCTGCCTGCCCAGCCTCCTCAGAGTCCTTTCAATACCCTCTGAGCCACTGCCCTGCCCCTTGCCCTAGTGATGGTGCTGTGGTTTGGTTATTTTGACATATGCATCCCCACCACGCCTAAGATGAAAGGCAGGAAATGTGCAGTTCCAGTTCCCAGAGCAGGCGTGGCCAGACCACATTGCATGATGTTTCCAGCAGAGGTCATGGGACCCTGAAGGCAGGCACAGATTAGACGACCTCAGGCCCAGGGGCTGGGCTGACACAGCACCCGTGGGCACTTCCACCCCTGGATGGAATCCCACCTCTCCTGAGACTGACCACAGCCTGCTCGCGCCCATCACTGCCCATGACTGAAGCCAACCTCAATCACTGCCACTGTGGTTCCCCACTGCCCAGAGGGCCCAGCCTCAGAGCTCACTTCCTCTGGGCCATGCCCAGGCAGTGGCCCAAGCACTGCTGAGTGGTGACCATGGACTCACCCCGCCTTCCCAGTTCCCTCCAGGAAATGCCTCTGAGTCCTTAGAGCATGGGTTTGGAAACCCCCAGTGCTCTAAGGAAGTGGCAGAATTTGACCCATCAAGACCCAAAGAGGCGGTGGGGGAGGACAAGGCCTCTCTGTTCCCTGTGTGACAACCAGCCTTTCCTGCAGTTCCCAGCTAGCAAGATGATTCTTCTATAAACACACCATCTTTTTCATAAGACAGAAGTAAGTATCACCTCCTCCCACACTCAGGATGTTAGAACATGTGAAGAGTGATTTGTTCTGGACCAGAAAAAGCCCACACTGGAAGCGGTCCATCTCTCCTCCAGGTGTGTTCGTGGAGCCAGGCTCTGGAGGCAGCAGAGGCTGGAATTGGCTTTGTAAGAGCCATTTCCTGGCTTTGGTGCAGCTAAAGCCAGCGCCCCGTCATTAGGCGGCAGGATAGCCTTTTGTGCGTTTTGTTTCCGCAAGGCTGATTTTTTTAAAAAGCAGGGCTAATGCACCTGATCACCCACAGCTGTGCTTCCCCGGGAAGCAGGCCAAGCGAGCGTGCAGGAAAGCCAGCCCTGCATGCTAGACTGAGCCTGCTTCTTGTTCAACAGAAGCCACTAAAGACAGGTACTCAGGGGAGGATAATGTCCTTTCGTGCCTTTGTCTGGGGCTGCTCCTTAAGGTAGAGACCACTTCCGCACTGACAGGAAAACCCCTTCCTGTGTGTTCCAGGAGAACATAATTGACTACAAAACCTTTTTTGATGTCACTCCTGCCAGATACAAACCCAATTAGCAGCAGAGTTAACTCAGATGCATCCTGGGAACATGGAAATGCCACATTCTACCACTAGTCAGACCCGCAGAAGGATGACACATCTGGATGTCATCAGGAAGGTGGATTCGAGGGACTACAGGGAGCTGGGTGCTCCCGGAGCCCTCACATTCCATTGACTTGAGGACCCTCTTCTTGTGAGTGAATGACAAGGGCTCAAAGGACTCCTAGTCAGAAAATCAGCTTCTGTCTGCTCCTGAGAGAAGCATCACAGTTCCATGCTGAGGCTGGAGATGATCAAAAGCAGTCACTGAGGTCTTCATTTCGGTAGAGGCCCCTGAGCTACTCCCAGTTTCCTCCTGCAGGAACCCCTTGCTTGTTATGTGATGAGTCCCCCATAGACTAAGGAATCCTGGGTTACTACTCTTTGCACAACAAGAGCAAACAACTAATTTCAAGTCCCAGAGAGATACTTGGGGCCCATCCAGAGCATTGGTGTAAATAATTGACATTGTCAAGCAGGCATTAAAAGATTGGGCAAAGAGTAGAACACTGACACAAAAGGCAAGCCCTAAGGGACACCAAAGGCGAGCACTCATCTTTGATTGACTGATGTAGAGGGACTGGGGTAATTGTCAGTCATCACTGGAATGCTGGAGAGGAACCCCAGACTGTGGGCCCTGATTTTGACCAAGGAAAGCCCTATTTGAAGTAACCATCAAAGGAGACTCGTTGGGAATTCAATCACACCTGTCAGAAGGTACACAGGAGGCTGGTGTGGGGGTTTCCCATGACATAGCTTTCTTCTGATGGGTAACCTTATTCCAGATGTCAGTGGCCCACATGACTCCTCAGTCCTTACTCCACCATTTGTGGAAGAAGGCCCACTAATAGAGGAAGCCCTGCTGCAGGGGTAAGGAGGCGGCCCATGCAGA
The DNA here is from genome assembly GCF_000260255.1 of Octodon degus. NCBI lineage: Eukaryota > Metazoa > Chordata > Mammalia > Rodentia > Octodontidae > Octodon > Octodon degus. The sequence goes on along the minus strand of NW_004524641.1, from coordinate 5,561,255 downwards.
ATCTTTTTTTAAAAATAAATTATTTCATTTTTTGCAGTGCTCGGGATTGAATGCAAGACTCACATTATAACCTTTGAATTTGACAGGTGGTGCGCTTGGCTGTTCTGAGTGCAGAGTCTGCTGTAGCCCTGGGGCAGCACAAAGCATTTGGAAAGAAAGCAGACAGAAGTCTCTGGCATCAGAACCCAGGGTCCTGGGAAATTGGTTGAAGCTGTCAGTTACAAGTAACAAAAACCAACTCAGGCTTAGGCAGGAAACTGTAGGATGAACAGCCATGACATGGCTCAGAGTCCCAGGGAGGGCTGGAGAGTGAGCAGGGACAGAGGCCGGAAGGCTGCTCCACAGCCGGGCCCAGCAAAGTCACACTAGAAGCCCTGCCCTGTGGGGACTCTGTGGGGTACAGGACCTTGAGGTCCTTTCTTAGTCACAAGGTCCCCCCAGCACTCCTCTGCTACAGTGGTCCCTCCTGCTTTTACTCCAGGGCCAGGACACCCACTCAAGTTCAGGTGGCCCTAAGCAGCTGCCAAGCCTTACCCTTGCCTGTGCCTGAAGTAAGGTGGGATCCCCCCACTCCTAATGCACCCCACCTGAGTCTCAGTCCGGCTGAGGGGAAACATCTGCTAGCATTTTATCTTCAATGCCTGGAATGCAGGTCGGACAAGGCGACCCCTGGCCCAATGAGGGCTTCCTGTCCTGTGTCTCTGGCCTGGTACTGGGTCCAAGCCTGATAATCTACTTGGTGGCATTCAGCCCCTTCACTCCTTGCTTTCCTCTTTAGGCTACTGAGACCCGGGACATCTCTCTGTCAAAGACATGGGGATAGAGCAAGGGAGAGAGAGGCTGAGTCAAATGAGTCATGGCTCTGAAGGAAGTTTCAAAGAGAACAGGCCAGAATCAAACAGGCCAAAGGCAACAACAAGCGACCATGGCAAGGGCAGGAGCGTTTGGAAAATGCGAAGTACCTCTGTCCCACACAGGAACCCAACCTTGTGGGGTTTGGGAGCCCAACTCTCAGCTACAGTGTGGAGCGGTCGGAGCCAGGCAAAGATCCTCCCCCAGCAAGGTAGGCAGCAACAGAGTGGGCTGAAGAACACCAGGAGATTTTTTGAAAAAATTTTAACGAGACTTCTTTGTTTATCTTCTCTCTGGCTTCCGCAGCCGGTCTGCATGCAGTCAGGATAATTTCAGCCCAGGAGGAGAAGGCAGCGTTTCCTCCCCCTCTCTCCTCCCATTTTAGGTGAGAGGAGGAGGTGGCATGGGGGTAGAGAAAGATCTGGCGAGCTCGCCAGCTGGTGCTCGGCTGAGCTGAGCAGGCCCAGCTTGCGCTGCACCCCCACGGCGCAGGCCCAGAGCAGCAGCGCACAGCCCCACTCTCCTTGTCACCTGCCTCCAGCTCTCTGGAGCTCAGGTTAGCTTCTGGCTCCAGGAAGTAGGTAGCTCCTTCCACCATGTCACCCCAGGGCCCTTGCTCCTGTGGCTCCACTCAGAGCCACACAGAGCCCTCCGTCCAGGCCAAGGGGAGCCAGGGTTTGGGAGGACCGCGAGGCTGTGAGAGGACTCGGTTGAAACGTGTCCTGCTCCCACAGGAAAGGGCCTCTGAGAGAGCTCCATGCCCTCATACAATTGGTCATCAGATCCCTGAGGGATGCTGAGGACGGGGGCCATTCTGAGGGTGGCAGCTGGAGATATCTCGATGCCAGAGAGGGCACCTTGGGGGTGGGGGGTCACAGGAGGGTCTTGGGTAAGAAGGGGCACCAGAAAGGCTGGAATGAATGAGGAACGAGGGCTGGGGAGGAGGAATGCGGTCCTCAGCGTTGTGCAGACATAGCCTTGCCTCTAGCATGGGGAAGAAGTGGCAGCCTTTCCCCTGAGCCCCGGGGCGCCAGGACATCTGTGGAGCTCCAGGCTGGTGCTGGAGAAGGTGGTAGATGCTGAGGTCAACACTCTGAGGGGACAAGAACATCCTCGCGCTGGCTGGGACAGGCTTCTGCAGGGTTTTCCCTCTTTCTTTCCCCTCATTTTATGCTGGGATTGACCCAAGAGCTGTGTGTGTATTGGGTGAGTGCTGTAGTAATGAGGCACCCACCTCAGCACTGAGCAGCTTTTAATTTTTTTCCAGTTTATTCTATTTTTTTTTCTTGTTTCTTCTTTCCTTTCTTCCTCCCCCTTTCCTTTTTCTCCTACTCATTTTAACTTGCTTCCCATTTCCCAATAGCTATTATATATTTTGGTCCTTATTTATACTTTTTGTTTCTCACAACAGAGAAACAATGCAATAGTTACATCCAATTTATTTCACTTAAGAGTATGATGTCAAGTTGCATCCACTTACTTTGAAATGTCATAAGTTTATCCTTCTTTATGGTTGAGTAGTAGTCCATTGTATTAAAACACCCCACATCTTTATCCATTCACCAGTTGATGGGCATTTGGGCTGTTTCCAAGATTAAATTGTTGCAAACTATACTGCTATAAACATGGTTGCACATTTATCTCTGTGGTACAATGTTTTTTAATTTAGGAAGATACCAAGTAGGGCAATAGCTGGGTCAAAGGGGCCCTCTAGTCCTAGTTTTCTGAGAAAGTGCCACATTGATTTCCACAGTGGTTGCACCAGTCTCCACTTCCATCAACAGTGGAGGAGGGTCCTATTTTTCCCACAGCCCTCCCAGCATTTGTTATTGGTTGATTTCTTGATGATAGCTGTTCCTTCTGGAGTGAGATGGAATCTCATTGTTTTAATTGGCAGCTCTTGAATGACCAGTGAACATTTTTTCATATACTTATTTGCCATTTGTACTTCATCTGAGAAATGTCTGTTCATTTCAGATGTTCATTTTTGTACTTGGTCTTTAAGTTTGGGTAGGTTGGGGTTTTTTGTTGTTGTTGTTTTTTAGTTCTTTATGTATTCTAGGTATTAGTCCTTTTTCTGAGGAACAGCTGGCAAATTTTTTTCCCACACTGTGAGTTGTCTCTTCACTCTGTTGGTAGTTTTTCTTGCTATGCAAAATTTTTTAATAAGATCCCATGTGTTGATCCTCTGTTATAATTCCTATATGGTTGGGATGTTATTCATAAAGTCTTTGCCTACAAGTCTCCATTGTCTAGAGTTCTACTTATTCTACCTTCTAGCAGATTTAATGTTTCTGTTTTTAGAAATGTTTCTTTGATCCATTTGATTTTAGTTTTGCACATGGTGAAATACAGGTCTAGTTTTAATATTTGGCACGTGGAAAGCCCATATTTCCAGCACCATTTATTAAAGAGGCTTTCTCCAAGTGAGCGTGTTTGGCCTGTTTGTCAAAGATGAGGTTGCTGAGAGTGTTTGGAGTTGTTCTTGCATATTCTAATCTCAGGTCTGGCTTTTTGCCAGTACCATTCTGTTTTTAATCACAGTATCTTTATGGTATAATTTCAAGTCAGAGATTGTAATGCCCCCTGCCTTGCCTTTGTTGCTGAATTGTTTTTGCTATTCTAGATCACTTCTCATTCCAAATGAATTTTAGAATTGTTTTCTCTAATTCTGAGGTTTGTTATTGGTATTTTGATTGGGATTACATTAAATCTGTATACCAATTTTGGAGGTACGGTCATTTTCACTGTATTGGCTCTCTTATCCAAGAACAAAGGATCTGTGTTCTATTTTCTGATATCCTATTCAATCTCTTTTTTTCAGAGTATCATAGTTCTTTTTTTTATTAAATAGGACAGTTTCAATAATTAATACATTGTACATTGTTATCTTCTTAGTGGTTATACATAGTACAAGATGCAGACAGGATATGAGGTCCAAACACTATTAGTACAAATCTTTCATTGAATTAAGTGAAAGTAGCTGTATATCTATCCTAACTATTTTGTATGTACAGATACAAAATGGTCCTTCCTTTGTATCCCCTTTTTTTGTTTAGTCCTGTCAGAGATGGGTATTCCTATGGCATCTAAATATTATAGGTGCGTGAATTCAGCAAAACAATCCAACACAGTCCAG
>NW_004524641.1:5555367-5557164 GCF_000260255.1 Octodon degus | reverse complement strand
CAAGAGCTGGGATTACAAGTGCGTACCACCACGCCCTGTCTTAGAAACTTTAAATATTTAAATATTTATTGTCTACCTCTTTCTACTTTGAGAATTCTAATTATATGAATGTAAGTTTCTTGATTTTGGCATAGAGTGAACTACTTTATGACCAATCTGTAAATTCTTCATTTTTATTTTGGATAATTTTTACTGTTATATTCACTTAAGTTTGTAAATAATCACTTAAGTTTGTAAATAATTTATTTACCATGTGCAATCTATTATTAATCTCATGCTATGTATTCATCTCAGAAATATTTCTCTAAAATTCACTGTGTTTACCTCTTATACCTTTCACATTTCAATATTTGTCTACAATTTTTAATATGCTATATAATTATTGATTTTCAATAAAGTTAATGAGAAAAAAGGGTTGAAGGGAGGGGACAGGAAGGGGAAAAAGAAGAATCAAATTCTATAGGCACAGGCACAAATTCTCTATGATGAATGTGATCATTACATATATCTAATGTACCAATAAACTGAATTAATTTTTTAAAGATAAAATATGTACCACAGCAGAGGAAAGAAAGAAAACTCATACTGGAGACTAAAATGATGATGACCCTCTTCTAGCATAGTGAATAATTTAATAAAATATTGCCCTCAGTTACTTGGTGAGCAGTGTTTCCTGGAGCTGAGGCCCTAGGCGAAAGGTGGGTAGACAAAAGGTTGGGCTCCCTGGCTTTGACTGCGTTACTTGGCAGGTTAGTATGAGAAAAAGTTGAGTGAAAAGGAATGGATGAAATTTGGAACCTTCTGCCCTAAGCCCAAAGAGTAAGTGACAACACAGAGAAAGTGGCTTGGAGCAACAAAAGGCCATTTGAAACATTTCAGGAAATAGGTCGTTTCCCCCCAGCAAAGATCACACTGTGAGTGCTTTCTTCCTACCCAAGCCTGGTTTCCTCACACAGCATCAGGATGGCTTCCGTCTAGGCCAAAGAGTGAGGCATAGAGCCAAGGGCACAAAACAATAAATCAGTCTAGCCAAGAACCCGGTACGCGAACTCGGGTACCCGGAGAGGACTGGAAACAAAGGTCTTGGGTGCCTACGAAGCATCCAAAGGCATTGTGTGACAAGAGTTCACAAACCCAGACTTCAAAAGCTCTTGGGGAACCAAGCACGCATCCAGAAAAGCAGGGCATAAAATCTACAAGGAGGGCACTGTCCCTTGTGCCCTTCAGATGTGGCAGTAGAGGAAAAGGATCAGAGAAGATCCTGGCAGGGGGCAGCTAGGAACCAAAGTTCCCCCCGTAACACAAACTTCCAAAGCTGAGTCTGTTGCACACACTCCCAGTGCCTACCGGGTCCTCTTGGTGGCCAGCTGTACTCTGAGAGCAGGGCTGAGTGCCAACACCTGCAGCCCTCTTCCGCTTAGCGAGTTTTTTACCTGGATGTAGAAATACGAGGCCAGAAGTGCAAAAGTGTGTTCCTACTTCCAGAAACAACCCTCCCCCAGTGGCCAGGATGGACACCCTGGTTTCCACCCTTCCTTCCTCCAGCGTCAGCTTCTGGGGGACCTCAGATGGAGACAGAATTTCTCCCACTACCTGGGCAGAGGGTCTTCCTTGTGACATGAGCAGTGATTTTCCAGTATTTCCATCATCTTATTCGACCTTATCTCTAGGTGAGCAGCTGAAACTATGGACTTAAGGAAAAGAATAAAACTAGTATGTATCAGCCTCAAGAGTAAGGCTGGAGACCCAGTCCTAGCCCAGGTCCGGTGAGTGTGTGGAGAGCTTCCTGCTACCCTG
>NW_004524641.1:5547797-5549707 GCF_000260255.1 Octodon degus | reverse complement strand
CAAAATGTTGGCTGTCTTTGCTGTCCTTCTATTTCTCCAATTTTTGGTCTGCAAACTTAGGTTGTTAACCCTCCAAAAGAGAAGCTTATTAACGCCCTACAACATATGCAGCTGGGTTTAACCTCACTCTCTGAATATCAAACATCTTGGGCATAACATGGAACAGGTATTTTCCATCAAGTATTGATATGTTAAACTTTAAGTCCTTACAGAATATGGAGAGAAAGGTTTTAAAAATGAAAAATATTTAAAGAATATGAATAAACCATTACATATTTTTACACAGAAATTTAGAAATCTAACCATATACAGCATTATAGCAGGACAGTCCTGTGACATCTTTTCTTTTTTTCTTTTTCTTTCTCCTGTGTCTTCTTTTTCATTTATTACCCTTAAAAAATTTACTTGAGAGACAGTATGGTAATAACTGGTATGTCATGACAAGAAGTACATATTTAGAAGATCAGAATTACTGGCATCCTAAGCATGACCCTTCTATTCACATTGCTATCTTCAGTGCAGTTGCTTGGTTCACAGGTATCAGCATATATAGTTAGTCAGGGTGAGAATTCTATCAATTAACTGCTAGTTTCAAAAACCTGCCGATGTTTCTCAGGATCATTGCCTTACCCATCTTGTGTGTATAAATGTCTGACTTTGCCCTTGTCATGTTTCCCAGCTTTTTCCTTGCCTTCTCCTCATTGTCCAATCTTCAAGTTCTCGCTTTACTTTTAATTGTATTATACCTTTCTATTTGTATATCTTCTTTTGAGTTCTTATGTTAGGGTGACCATACAATATTTACACATGTGGGTCTGGTTTATTTCACTTATGAGTATATGTTCAAGTAGCATCAACTTCAATACAAATGTTTCAAGTTTATCATTCTGTATAGCTGAGTAATATTCCACTGTATAAAAATACCACATCTTTTTCAACCATTCCTCATGTGATGGGCATCTTGGTGGTTTCCAAGATTTGGCTGTCACAAATTGTGCTGATATAAACATAGGTACACATATATCACTATGATATGAGTAGTATAGTTCTTAATCAAACTTTATTCATTAGATTAACTCCTAGGAATTTAATTTTTTGGATGCTATTATGAAAGATATTGTTTCCCCAACTTCTCTCTGTTTGTATATGGGAATGTTATTGATTTTTGGGTGTTGATTTTTAATTCATCTATGCCAGGTAGGTACTGTACCACCAGCTATATCTCCAGCCCTGGTCCTTGTTTTTGTCCTTGGCTGTTAATATGATGTATTACATTTATTGATTTATATGTGTTGAACCATCCCTGCATCCCTGTGGTGGATCCTGCTTAGTTGGGCTGGTTCTGAGGGGCTAGTCTGCATTCACATTCCTTTTACCCTCCCTGCTCTATCTCAGACTTCTCCTAGGTTAGGCTTTTTCTCTGCTGATTGCTATATATAAAGGAACTCCAATTCACCATTAGTTCCTATGATCTCTATTTTAAGGATCTATATGTTATCTTCACTTCTACTTTGTCCATCCAATAAAAGAGCCAGCTGTGGCTAGCCACTCAGGCAGAATCAGACCACACTGACCCTACCCATCCTGCAGGCACAGCTGCGTTTCTAGATGCAGTCCCCCACTGGCACTATCAGGGCCCCACTGGCTCAGCCCTCATGACCACTATGGCTGGCTGCCTGGTTGCAGGATTTAAGAAAATTTCATACAAGGCCACCAGTTATCAGGAACTCCATGATCCCAGTACCCTGATGAAAACCCCACCAAATTCCTTTCTTCTCTTACTGATTCCTTAGTCAAGTATAGCAATGTTGATCCTCAGCCTCCTAAGGGATAGCCCCTCTTAATTCCCACTTCATTTCCCAGTCTGGGGCTGACAGTGCCAAACTGAAAAAGACAGATCTTGGCCCTCA
>NW_004524641.1:5545092-5547087 GCF_000260255.1 Octodon degus | reverse complement strand
CCCTCATGGGATAGCTCATCACAGTCCCACAAATAACTGAGCCGTTCGGTCTCACTGTTGAAGAAGATTGATGGGGCTCAGGGTCCACGGCCCTACTGAGGTATCTCTGTCAGAGCCCCAAGTCTTGCTGAACATCTCAGGATTCGCTAGTCTAGGACATAAGCTTTTACCACCAGTGAGTTTCTTGTCCTGGCTGAGAACCCTGGTACTAGCTTCCATATACGGCCGACTTGTCCTCCAGACAATCATCCCAGCCCTACGAGGATGCCCCCTGTCAGCATGAAATTTCAAGAGAGAGTCTCAGCCCTTTTAACAACAAAAAAGTGGGAATGATGGGTCTGTGCCCATGCATTGGTCTACTGGCTCATGGCAGCAAGTCATCATGGTGTGCAAATCCTAGAACCAAAGATGAGAAGCTGTTTCTAGACTGGCTTCCGTTCCCTCTCCCCAGGTTAACGGGAACTTCCTTTTTTGATTTGCGCATGCGCCAACCCTCCCCCAATCAGAGTGTGTTGTGTCATTGTGCCGCTCATGTAAACTCCACCCCAGCCCAATCCCAGTAAAACTCCAACCTCTGTTTCTATCTGGAGGGTCTCTGGCTTTCTCCTTTGGCGGTGCTCCTGTGCCTGGGAATAAGAGATTTCTTTGCTTTCACCTACTTCTCTTTTGTGCCACAGGAAGGAACTTGAGTGGGTATTGGGTATTTTACCCCAACAGTGGGAAAGTGACTAAGACAGTTGCCATAATAAAATAATGCAGATGGAGTGGTTTAAACAATAGATGTTTATTTTCTCCCACTTAGGGAAGCTGAGGTCTGAGTGTTGGCAGCGTTGGCTTGTAGATGGCCGCCTTCACAGTGTCCTCACGTGGCCTTTTCTCTGTGCAAGAGGTGAAACGGCAGCTCTGGTGTCTCATCTTCCAGTAAGGACACTAATCTTATTAAATGAAGGGCCGGTGACTTCATTTCACCTAAATTACTACTAAATTAAAGGTGCTATCTTCAAGTACAGTCATACTGGATGTTAGTTAAAGTTTCAATGTATGAATTTTGGGGACACACACTTCAGTCTATATCATACACATGCATACATGTACTTAGGTATGTTGATAGTAATCTGCCAGTGGTAGAACATAAATGAAAATTATACAAGTTTCTGCATTAAGAACATCTCGTTCCTGTAATTAAAGGAAGAAAGCAACAAATATTAGTTTTTTTTAAATTAATTTTATTGAAAAACAAATAGCAATGAGACAGTTTCAAAACAGGTTAGAAGGACATTTACAATAATTAATACACTGCATATTGTTGTCTTCGTAGTATTCATAGTACAAGACACAGACATGATATCTTGTCTAAATACTATTAGTTCAAAACTTACTTCTCACTGAACTAAGAGAAAGTAGCTGTATGTCTATGCTAGCTATTTTGTATATACAGATATATATATAATTTTTTTCACTACAAAATACAGCTTCAAAAAAATGGTCTTTCATGTATATCAATGTATTTTTTGTATACTTTTGTCAGAGATGGGCATTCCATTGCCATTCATATATTGTAGGTACATGAATTCAGCAAAGTGATCCAATATATCCCAGTAGTCCATAGTACTAGTGGGTTATCCGCATAACTGGCAATGTCAGAAGTTGTTGACTTGAGCCTTTACCACTCCGCATATTAATGACTTTACTTTTTATACTTCATTTTTATACTTTTTTGCTGGATGGTTAAGATCAAGATAAAGCAAGACCTATATAACAAAAAAAAATGTAACTTTTGTATCTGACAAGTTCAGTCAAATCCCCTCAGGATTTACCTGAAACCCTGTACAGTAGTTTGTAGATCTTTTGTCAGTGTCAGCCATGTGGATGAGTCACAGCCACTGCTTGACCAATTTGTTCTCTCTGAAAGCTGAGAGAATGTTTTCTCTCCATGTGACTCTCCTTAACACATTCTACATCATCAATCACTTTCCTCTGTGGCCCCATAATCTC